>NC_056730.1:642179678-642228282 GCF_019279795.1 Protopterus annectens
TGCCCAGATTTTGACCTCATATTTTCTGCCTGTTTTTCGTAAAATTGTAGTTTTCTGGCAAATTAGTTTTAAACATTAAAGATTGAAGTCGGAAAATAATGGCAGACATTTGAGTTTCAGACCTCATATCCTTCAGAACATTCATGCTAAATCAAAACCTGTTAGTCAATCAACTGTCTAAGTTTGTAACAGCACTGTTTAAAGATTGTCCCTATTTTTGGGCCTTTGTCCCACTTTTATTTATGGATCTGTCCACATTTTTGCTCCAAGAGGTTGAGACATATGGCTCAGTGTGTAACTTTTAAGTATAGTAAGCTGCTTGTTATATTTGCAGCAAGCGTTCTGCTACAGTCTCAAAGCAGAAGAGTTTTTTTTCCTCCTCAACTATGAGCTGAGGGAATGCCAGCTACTGGGCAATTGGAGAATGCATGTTCAGTGTCACTAAAATAATGTTCCTTAACTACCTTTCAAAAGAAGAACTCAAAAAGAAGGAAACCAGCTATTTATGATAACTGTTTTCAGAAATATGAAAACATGGTATTCATCATGACTAGCTAGCATTCTTTTGATGGTAACTATAAAATGGTAACTGTAAGCTAATAATTACCATCTTAATAATGATAAATAAGCACATTCAAAACACTGCTCTCTTTATTGCACTGTATATTTTTCAAAGATGTAAGATAAAAAATAAATAAGGAATGGAGCACTATATCTAAATTATCCCACACTACCGTCTACATTTCCAGATATGCATTGCATGAATACACATGAATCAAAGAAGACAGCATGCTGTTGCATAGTACTTGGTGCCATCATTATGCTTTATCAGGACAGTAGAGGGTAGCCTCTGCCCTTCTGAGTTGGGAAGGCTTATTGTGCCTGTTGTTCTAAGTGTCTTTGTTCTGGTTTAAGCACTTGTATTCCAAACCAGCTATTTTACATTAGGAACATTTGTCTAAACTCTTGTGCCAGAAGAGCATAGCCTACACCCTTCTAAGCTGGGAATTGATGGTTGAAGGCTTATTTTGTCTGTTATTCTAAAAGTGTCTTAGTTCTGGTTTACGCACTTGGGCTCCAAACCAGTTATTTTACATTACAAAGGTTTGTGGTCTACACTCTTGCGGCAGGACAGTGTGGCCTACACCCTTCTAAGCTGGGAATTGCTGGTGAAGGCTTATTGTGCCTTTTATTCTAAGTGTCTCTGTTCTGGTAAAGCACTTTGGTTCCAAACCAGTTATTTTACATTAGGAAGATTTGTGGTCTAAACTCTTGTGGCAGGAGAGGATAGCCTATGGAAATTGTTGGTTGCATAGTTCTTGGTGCCATCATTATGCTTTATCAGGACAGGAGAAGGTAGCCTCTACCCTTCTCAGCTGGGAAGTCTTACTTTGCCTGTTCGAAGTGTCTTTGTTCTGGTTTAAGCACTTGGGTTCTAAACCAGTTAGTTTACATTAGGAAGATTTGTAGTCTAAACTCTTGTGGCAGAAGTGGATAGCCTACACTCTTCTAAGCTTGGAACTGCTGATTGAAGGCTTATTGTGTCTGTTATTCTGAAGTGTCTTGGTTCTGGCTTAAGCACTTGGGCTCCAAAACCAGTCATTTTACATTAGGAAGGTTTGCGGTCTAGACTCTTGTGATGGGAGAGAGAGAGTGGCCTACACCCTTCTAAGCTGGGAACTGCAGGTGAAGGCTTATTATGTCTGTTATTCTAAGTGACTTGGTTCTGGGTTAAGCTCTTGGGTTCTAGACCAGCTATTCCACACAAAGAGGTTTTGTGGTATACACTCTTGTGGGAGTATTCTACTGAACTGCCGCTTTATTTAAACTGTTTTTTGCTCTTGTGACTGAGATTTTCTGCACTTTGAATTTCTAGTACTTCTGCATTTTATAGCATAGGCTAGATTCAGGCTTCCAGAATCTAGACTGTTTGGTATCATTTCAACACTAAAACCAGCTGAAAAATAAAGCCTATGTTGTAATTTGAGAACAGTTTTCTACTGAATTGCTGCTTTAAACTGCATTTTGCTGTTGTGGCTGTGATTTTATACACTTTGAATTTCTAATATTTCTGCATTTTATAGTATAAGCTAGATTCAGACTTCCTGATTCTGAACTGTTTGGCATCACTTGAGCACTAAAACCAGCTCTTCACTGACATACTGAAAGATCTGAGGCATCAATTGCTTCCAACTAATTATGTATAAGTGCCTGTTTTTGCTCTTACATTGCACTTTTAATTTGTATTTGCATTCTGCTGTCTGAATTGTCTGAACTGTTTTTTGCCGCATTTTACTGTATATTGTACTAGTTAAGCTGTAGCACAGCTCAGTTCCAGGTTTCTGGGTCTGTGTTGTAACTTCTGAGCATAAAATTTAAGCCATCTTTGTTGGAGAATGCCCTTTTTCACACTTGTGGGAGGAGAGTGCTGTCTGGGTCCCATCTAATTGAGGGTGATTGGACTAGAGCTCAGAGAAAGTGTCCTTATTGGCTAGCTTGAATTAAAAGGGTTATTTCTGGTTTTATTTAAGCCCTGCATTTGCTCTAGTTTGCATATAGCTCACCATCGTGCACTGCCAAGTAGCAGTGGTTACCACTGGTGGTTATAGATGCAAACGTTTTGCTTGTTAAATTTTTCCTTAGCACTTTGCTTGAGGTCCTCCAGAGGTTTTTTGTGTCCCTGTTCTACTGTCAGGTGTAACACTAAGCCTAGCCCCAGAGGTACCAACATACCTCTCACTCAGTAGCCATTCCTAAGTGTGACCTCTTTCCCTGACCATATAAATTTACCTAACACTATGGATGGACAATTTTCCAGAGTTTCTCCAACCAGCTTGGTCAACATGGGCATCCTGAGGCAGTGTAGCAACTGCCTCACGTTCACCGCCAACCCTCTACCGCTAGTCCACACAAAGTCAACATGTGAGAAATGCAACTATATTAAGAACCTTGAATCCATGCTCTCTCACACCAGTCAGTACATACGACAATGAGCAGGTTGTCAGCATGCACACCTCACCTCTTACTCCACCCAAACCCACATCACAGATATCTACATATGCGGAGGTCCTCACCAGAAACACACCTAAACACCAGAGACCTCCCAAACACAAAAACAAGCATGTTACTCATAATACTTCCTCTGCAGAACACAATACACATAACAGCTCAAGGACCAGTGTCTCACCTGTCAACCCTTAAGGCAAAAAACAAAACCAAACATATTAGTCATAGGTGATTCCATCACATAAATGTCCCTATCACCAGGCTGGATAAGGAAAAGGTCATGGTCAATTGTGTGTTAGGTGTCAGGATCTGCCATATCACACATGAACTCAAGTCTCACAAAAACAGGTACTGTTATGACTCTGTCATAGTCCATGTTGGTGTGAATGACTTCAGAAGTACCTGTCTGGACTATACAAAGAGAGACATGACTGAGCTCTTGGACTGTGTGTCTCAGGCACATATGTTTCTAGCCTTAAGCAGCATTTTACCTTCACCTAGGATGATGCCTCAATGCAAACAGAAAATGACTGATTTCAATAATTGGCTTAGTTTCTGGTGTCATTTTAAGGGGATCCAGTATTTGTCAGCCTGGGTGACATGATCGACAGACCTCGATGCTTTGGCAGAAAAGGTCTTCATCTGTCACCCCTGGGATTTCGGGTACTGGCTAAGGCACTTAACACTCTCATAGTGACTTTTTTAGGCAACGTCTCAATGACAAAATTCCCACTGTAAAAACTCCATCTAAAAACAACCTCATGGTTATGCTGCTAAACACTAGGAATCTTAACATGGAACTACACTCACTGGAAGCAGTCCTCACCTTGGAAGATGCAGACATTTCTGCAGTCATGGAGACCTGGTTGAAGGCTGTTGAGAGTACCCCAGCCATACTGAGTTACATCTCCTTCCACACATTCAGACACCAAACTGAAGGTGTGAAAATAAAGGAGGGGGTATATCAATATTCATTAAAAATAAATACGCCTCCATATTGGTTAAACAGTATGATTCCCTGGAGATACTTCAGGTGCAATTAACTGTTGGTAGGACACCTATTCAAGTCATTGCCAGCTACATGACCCCCTCCATGAAGCAGGACACTCTGCCTACTTGAATCTACTTGAGCCGATCAAAATACATGCAAACACCATGATTTTGGGTGGCTTTAACTACCCATCCGTTGACTCGGTAAATTACTCGTGCTCAAACTCACTTGCCCAAAGGTTTCTCGACCTCGTTAACTCCAATGCCCTGGACCAGCTGGTTGACACCCCCACAAGGAGTGCCAACATCCTGGATCTGGTGCTTACCAATATGAAGAACTACTGTAGCATCCCCACTGTAAGGTTTTCCCCTGGTGAAATCTGACCACAAATCAGTCTCATTCGAAGTTACTATCATACCTGACCTCCCCCCCCCCCAGCAGCAACTAAACTAAAAAACTTCTCAAAGCTGATTATAACCTTTTACAGAATGGTATAAATAGCTTTGCTGCACCTCCTCTCTCAGATGGAACTGGCAACTATGCTGAGTTTTACACCAATGCTTTATACAAACACCTGTATACCTGCATTGATTCAGCTGTACCTGATAGAACCAAAACAAGCTCCTCAAGGAAGAGCAAACTTGTCTGGTGGACAACTGGCATTAACAAGCATTACAATAAGAGGAAGAAATTGCTGTTAAAGGGTAAGAGGGAGCAAGCTCTAAACTGGAAACTCTCCCTCCTCATCTTAAACAAGCAAATAAGACTTATTGTGAAGTCCTCAAAGCAAACTATGAATCCAAATTAGCTTCCTCAACTAAGGACAACCATAAGGCATTCCTTAGTTACATCCATAACCTAAAAAGAAAGGCCTAGATTTGTGCCGAACTGGTAGTTAATGATAACACATATGCTGAGCTTGTGGACATAACTCAGATCTGAAGTTTGATTTGTGCACTTTTTGAGCGTTTTGATTGGATGAGAATGATTTTCCTCATTTTATTATTTGTAGATGATTAGTTATTTTTAATTTTAAAAGCAGGTATGTTACACTTTTGTAATTTTACTGGTATGAAGAAGAGATGTGCTATACTGCAAAAGCGCTCACCATATACGTTTTTATTATTTTCATTAAAGTTGTTATTTTATTATTTCAACCGTGGTGTGTCAAGTAAGTTTTGGAATCCTGTGGACATAGCTAACCTGTTAGTCAACAGGTTCTGTGAAAACGTCACTCCCCCATCCCTACCACCTGTCCCCTACCATGTATCGCTAAACAGCAGATCATAAATGCCCTCTAAGGCTAAAAACTCAGCATCTATGGGACATGATAACATCCCAGGCTGCATCCTACATGGGCTCCAACAAGAATTAGCAACACCATTGGGTACACTTTTCAGTCATAGTCTAAGCACCGGTTTCATCCCAGCTGAATTGAAAATGGCCACCGTTATCCCCTTGCACAAAGGTGGTTCTTCCACTAACCCCGAGAACTATATACCAATTAGGCTGACTAGCCTTACCTGCAAGGCCATAGAGCAAATCATCATCAACCTTATCAACAAAGATATAGGTAATCTCCAAACACTTGACCCTACTCAGTTTGGATTTGTCAAAGGGAGATCATGCCTGTTAAACCTGGTGGACTTCTTTAAGACAGTCACCAAGGCCGTGGACAAGGGGAAATCTGTGCATACAGCGTACCTAGACTTAGCCAAGGCACTATGACACTATTTCCCACTCAGGCATCACTGATAAACTCACCCAGCTAGATATCAACCCTTACATCATTAGATGGGTCGCAAACTAGCTCACTGATAGAACCCATATAGTCAAAATAGGGGAATCCACCTCCAACAGCAGACTTGTAACCAATGGTGTTCCACAAGGATCAGTCCTGGGACCTCTACTGTTTGGAATCTATTTCTCCATAGTACAAGAAAAAACTAAAGGTCTGTAGCTGAAAAAGTTTGCTGATGACTGCAAATTGGGAGCAGTCATACAATGTCAACATCCTACAAAAAGGTCTTACACAAACAAATGATTGGTGCCAAACTTATGGCCTTAAATTCAATGCAAAAAGCCTTTCAGTAAGAGTGATGTTCCTGCTAACTACCACATCAATAGCAGCACCCTAAGTACACACTCAATGCTGAGAGACCTCAGCACACAGGTTTATAGCAACCTTACTTTTGATCACCATGTCTCCACAGTGGTAAGAAGGGCATTCTATATTGCTCATCTCATAAGTAAAGGCATTGCCTCCAGAAAAAAAGGCGTTATAACCTCCCTGTACTCTTACCTCATCAGGCCAATAACTGAGTACAACTCCCCTTTTGGTATGTACCTTTCCAAGCACCTGCAGTAATTGGAGAGAGCACAAAGGTTCCTCACAAGGAAAATTCAAGGTCATCAGCATCTGTCCTATGTGGATCATCTGAAATTGCTGTCATTTTATTCTGTTTCATACAGACTACTCAGAGGCTTTCTCTGACTTGCATACAAGGCAATCTGTGACCCTGCTTTATCGGAAATGCTGCATATCCTCAAGTCAGAAGGTACATAGGTTACTCGCTCTAAAGATCTTAACCTGGTATGCGACATTAATAGAACCTGCTGCAGGGACAGATTTGTCTCCCAGAGGTTACCACACCTTTGGAACAGACTCCTACTTCATGTAAAACAGACCACCTCATTGGCCCTCTTCAAATGCAATCTGGACGATTGGAAAATTCATCCCGGGGGTTCCACCTGAGACCCTCTTGGACAGAGGCAATAGGTGCTGATCATGGAAATAAGGGTAGAACTTGACTAGGCTTGTAAGGGCCCTAGGGCCATTAGCCTAGTAACTTCTTATAATCCTATGATCAGAGTCTGTACGCTTCTATGTCACTGATCTGTGACAAATATACAAGTGCCCTAGTTCTGTGGCATATAGAGATGAAGCCGTGATTTCAGCCCAGGTGACCCAAGTTCAATAAGTGACTTGGCCACTGCAGAAAGTGGGCAGAGAGGTGAAAAATGAGTGGTCTGTGGCTTGTGTGGCTTGCCCATCTTGAGGGGGGTTTTTGGGGATTTGTTGTAGTCAATACCTTTCTTGGGAAGATCAGGGAATACTCCCCAATTGTGAAGCATATGGTAGCAGGGATAGAGCCTGATGGATGCATCACTCATTGCAGCGATGTGCTGAAGTCATGCACACACTCTGTTCTATTTATTCTTCCCCTTTGTACCAAGATCTCCATTCCTGGCCAGAAGTATGATGCCCACCTTGTGACTCTTACCTCTTTTTAAAGAGAGAATGGTGATCACACTATATGAACGACTGCCATAGTTGTTCTCTCACTGAAGAGAGAAGGAGCAACTGTATCTAGGGTAATGGCAATATTTTTATCATGTTTCTTTTTCTCCTAGTGGGGGGGGGGATGGAATAAATGGGCTACTGGGAGATAGGGCAGATGTCTACAGTCTAATAAGTTGGTTATGATCAGAGACCCAAACTTAATCCTCTGTTATATCTGCAACACCTTATACAGTTCCATGCCACATGTGCTATTATACAACGGTCTTGTTTTTCCAATGACTGACTGGTTATTAGTTTTCCTTGCGACTAAATATCAGCCACATATTTTAAATATCACTACCACATTCAAAAAGATTTAATTTATGCTTCTTTATAGTACACATATTTTTAAAATAATAAAAAATAATAGCTATATAAATTTCACCCCAGCCTGACAGCACAGAGGTTAAGGTGCAGGATTACCAACCGGTAGACGTGGGTTCGAAACCTGGTTGGGGCATAACTGGGCAGCAGCATCTGTGGTGACGAAAGGCCTGACAATCTACTTCCGTATTATGCCAAGAGAACCCTATGGGGTGTACCCACAGAATTTCCATAAGTAGATTTTGACTTAACGACATCTAACTCAAACTCTCTATGTAAATTTCAGTAAGCTGGCAGTTCTAAACTCTCATTTAGGCTGCATGTAGTATCATACAAAACAACCTGCACTGAAACAAATAGTCTCAGTACATGCAATGCATCTATAATGAATTAACATTCCACAAGTCATTATACTATTTTTTGTTATTGCATAATAACATTACCCTATTGTGAAACCAAAGAAAGTGAATTACTACTTTCAGACACTAAGTACATAAATAAGCAATACATGCTACTCATTCATAGGGTGGAGAGTGCCAGGCTCTCTAAGCAGCTGCTTAGGGTCCACTGGTAGCTGACAGGGGGGCATAAATGCCAAAAATGAAAAAAAAAAGTGTCCCACCCACATCTCAACTCTGATTTTGACTCTTTAATTTCACTCTGCTCTGCTTTCATGTGTGACACCTTTAAGTTTTTCTTTTTCATTTGCTCAAATGTAAAGACAATGATAGAGGCCAAGAGAGACAGAGAGAGAGAGAGAGAGAGACTTCCTAGAGCTTGTCACAAAACAAATGGTCCAATAGCACAATAGCAGACAAGCAATGCAGCACTAGAATGCAGTTTTTTCCCTAAGAAAACAAATGGTACCAAACAGTGGAGATAATGTTGCTATGTAAATGTGGTAAGTAACCATGTAATGTGTTTATGTGTGTACTAGCGTGTGTGTGTGTGTGTGTGTGTGTGTGTGTGTGTGTGTGTGTGTGTGTGTGTGCGCGTCAGGGCACACTCTTGGGCAGAGGGCAAAGCTCTCCTTACCTTCCCTGATTTTGCAGCACATCTCTGATTATGCCTCATATTATTGCTGTCCTTCCTAAAATGTTTGATTTTTCCAGTAAATTAATGACAATTACAGTCAGTCAGTCAAGACAGTCATGAAAAACAGCCAATAATGCTAGTCATTATAGAGTCATAGACCTTATTTTTCGGAAAATGCTTGTCAACAAAACATCTGTCGTTCTGTTAATTGTTTAAGTAAATATTAGTTTCTGCCTTTCATCTGTTCCTGATTTTGCAGCAAATCTCTGATTTTGCCTCATACTTTACCATCTTTCAGAAAAAGTTTTATTTTCTGGTAAATTAATGAGGATTACAATCAGTCAATATGTCATTATAGTCGTATAGTTTCATAGTTCTTATTGTTTTAGAAAATACACACCTGTACAACATCTGTTCTGTAAACTTTTTAAGTAAATTACAAGTCTGGTAGTTAGCATAGAGGATTAAAGCTCTAAGCTGTTAAAGAATTGCTTCCTGTAAGTCAAAGGCGAGCTAATTTCTTCCTCTCCATTTACCGATTGTGTGACTTTGATCAAGTCATGTAACCAAACAGTACTCCTGAAAAGGGACCCTGTTAACTAATGTATAAAACATTATTTAAAATATGTCCCTTTTAGGGCATTTATTCCTCCATTATATTTGGCTTTGTCCATGATTCTTGATTAAAGAAGTTGAGAGGTATTTTGGGATGCTCCTTGTAAAATCTGTGGGTTTCTGGTAAATTATTGTGGATTGCAGTTACTAAATATCGATAGGCATGTAAGTTTCAGACTTTGCATAATTTAGAAAATGCTTCCCAATGCAAAGCTTATTATTCTAACAACTTTCAAAGCATATGAGAGAAATAATTAAAATCTCTTCTTGATTTGGGGTCTTTCTCTCTAATTCTAAAGCTAAGACGTTGAGAGGGTGGAGAGGAGTTGCAATGGATTACAACTATAAGGTTCTGACAGCATCAAAATGACATTACTGAACCATTTTATCCAGATATGTACAGTCATACATGTGGCTGTAATTGTTCCCATGATGTGTGTGTGTGTGTGTGTGTGTGTGTGTGTGTGTGTGTGTGTGTGTGTGTGTGTGTGTGTGTGTGTGTGTGTGTGTGTGTGTGTGTGTGTGTGTGTGTGTGCACGCACAAGTGTATGTGCATTTGTGTATGCTCATGTGTGTGTGTGTGTGTGTGTGTGTGTGTGTGTGTGTGTGTGTGTGTGTAAATATTTACTTCATCCTACAGTAGTTATAGTGTAAAGACGGAAACAAGAGCATCATCATATGAGCTACATTCTTTGGATACAAGCCTTGGTTTCCTTGTTTTGTTTACTGCTGACTAGATAACTAGACAACATGAAGTCTACAAGTCTATTGATAACATTTTAACTCTGAATGTAGCTTTCATTAAACTTGTCCTTCTAGTTTTGCAACACTTCTCTATTTCTAACATCAACATATTTTCATTCCTTAAAGAAGACTTTTCCTTTTTAAGTATAAAATGGAGTGGGCCATATGGAATCATTTTCAGTCTTGAACTTGTTACACTAAATCAAACAACACATAAAATGCATCAAAAACATTTGTTCAAAATAAAAATGCATTTTACAATTATGCTAGAAAAGATATTTCTCTTGTATTACAAGGAAAT
The DNA here is from genome assembly GCF_019279795.1 of Protopterus annectens. Lineage (NCBI taxonomy): Eukaryota > Metazoa > Chordata > Ceratodontiformes > Protopteridae > Protopterus > Protopterus annectens. The sequence continues at coordinate 642,190,038 of NC_056730.1, forward strand.
TAAATTAAAATATCAAAATGAGTACCATGTGCTTTAACAGTATCATTTGGAGAGGCAAGAGGTATAAATGGCTTAAAAGGTTAAGAAGCATTAAGAAAACTTAAGATAAGGAGTTTAGAATAGATTACTTCTTCAGTTTATGTCTAGATTTAGACAGAGGGCAGGAACATATGCATTTTTAGCCACTTTTCAGAAGCTGGAAAGGTAGAGAGGTCTGAAATTTTATAAGGGTATGAGTTCCATAACCTCCATAATTTTGGGCCTGCATTAGTGAAGTAGTCCATGCAAAAGGGATGGCTGTATCATGCAGGTAGTTTAAGTGGCAAAGTTAGTTTCTAAAGTATCTGAAATAAGTCTTTAGACTAAGCTTCACTGTGAGAGGTGGACACTATCTGAGGCAGGAGGTAGTAACTAGAATAAAATTGCCTTGGAGATTGATGAGTAACATACTGACACTGGGCAATGTCACTCAACTCTGGGGAGGCATAAATAAATTGTTGTACTTTGTTTAGGCAGATTTGTAACTTGTTTATATTTTTTGAGGAATCCTTCTTATTGGTAGTGTGCAATTCATACTGTAGTCATGGCTGAAATGACTATAAGGCTTTTGGAGTCTCTGGGTACTTGGTGCTAAAGTAGTCCACATACTTAAACAGCATGACTTGTTTGATTTGAACGTTGATTTAAGACAGAATAGGATAATTAGCTTGATCCTAGGCTTTTAGGGTTGCCACCTTTTCAAATGGCCAAAGTGGGACATTTTTGGGACACACATCAGATTTTACAGGCCAACACATACCCATGGTCAGAACAAAGGATAGAACTTTACTTTTTTGCCTAAATCAAAGCTTATTCTTGTAGCAGTTTAGTTGCTTATTCTGTTTCTTGTAACAGTTAGGTATTTTACATACAGAAATAACTATTTTATGCAACTATTACATGACATATGGGACATAATTATGTCCTACAATCTCAGGACATTTGCCATTTTTAATATTTTTGGTCAGGACACAACTGCCCAAAGAGGGACTGTCCCTCGCAAAGTGGGACAGGTGGTAACCCTATAGGCTTTCAAAGATTCCCAAGAGCACTTATTATGTTGATGATTAGACTTAAGTTAGTGAACCAGCTGGTTAAGAGAGGTCATACTCTGAGTTTGACAAGACTATCAGAATACCATAAGATTAACTTATTACTATCCATGGACATTTGAGCACTGTTATAGTATTAACGAAATAACAGGTCATATACCACTGCACATACTAGGCAGCATTCATGCAGCTGTAATCCTACTCTTCAAGCTATGTACCTGAAGTGTACACAATGTGCCTGCAATATCTTCCAATGATCATTCAAGTAATCAACCTTACAGATTCAGAGTCATAATATGGCTTAGCTCTTCCCATAATGCACATTTTAACCAATCATTCAGAAGCTAACTTTATCTGTTGCAGTACCCAAGTTCCCATGGTTCCTTTCATTCACTGCGTCATGGTCTGACTATAGTCCTAGACTATAGTATTAATAAGCAACAGTTCTATGCAAAGTCACCATTTTGTTGATCAAAGCTTCACACACTTCATTCACCCATTTTTCTACCTTCTGGATTTTTCCAGTCTACATTTTGACAGACAGACTGTTGGGACTGCAACCTTCAAAATTTAAACAAAAACTTTTTTTATATTCTTGAGGGTTGCAGTCCCATTTTGTTTATTTTATTTTTTTTCTTAAAAACACTCAAATTTTTCATTTCAGTAACTTGCATAGAGGTCTGATGTCTGAAACAAACAAAAAGAAAAGTAGGCTGGCTTAGCTCGGCTACTGTAAAAACAGCCTAACCGTTACACATACCATCCATATTTAAGAAGGTGATTATGCCTTATTACAGGTCTTCTTGCCATTTTAGGAGAGTAGGAACAATATCTGTAGAGTGGAGCACTAGGGTTGCTAGATGAAGTAGTGAGAAACCTTTCCCACAGGCCTAGGCTACAGTAGGAGACTGGTGCCTAAGGCAACCTGAGTCCATTGTAAAAGAACACACATATACTTGCAGACTGGACTGAAAGTACATGTAAAAGTCTTTTTTTAATTAATTAGATTTTTAAATGGTATTGTGCAGATGACACTGCCAACAACTCTGTACACACATACACACGCACACACGCGCGCGAGTGCTCAGGTCTAGTGGGTAAGGTCAATTCAGTGTTACGTCAACATGCTTAAAGTTGGCACAGTAATGCTGAATTGTGCAAGAGCGACATGCTTCTGTGCATCCCCCAAGGTTACTTCTCAGAATATGCAAAGTATAACACAGTGTTTGTGCGTGTCCCCCATACCCCTTCTAATTATATATACATACATTTTCTATATATATATATATATATATATATATATATATATATATATATGTACACACACACACACACACACACACACACACAGACACACACACACACACACACACACACACACACACACACACACACACACACACACACACACACATATATATATAATATATATAATACACACACACACACACACACACACACACACACACACACACACACACACACACACACACACATACTAACTCTAAGACTGCACAATCCCCAGGGAAGGGCCATATTCCTCTTCCCCAGAGATCATCCTTTCTTGTACAACTGTCAATCTTATGAATTGTCGTCCACTATAGGTCAACCATACACAGGTCAATCTTATCCATGATTGAACAATTTAATGGTAACTATATATATATATATATATATATATATATATATATATATATATATATACAGACAGATATAGATATAGACTTTTTTTTTTAATTTAAGTATGTATGGAGAAGATACTTGTGTGTGCATATGTTAATTCTCCCATTCAATCCAATGCAGTTCGATATATTTCCAGGGAGACTATTATCATTAAGAAACTGGTGTTGCAATGGGAGCAGCATGTGCTCCCACCTTTGCAAACAAGATTATGTATTACTAGGAGAAATCATAATTATTTAGTTCTGATTACATAATATATTTTTGTTATGGACATGTACTGAAAGTGAATTGACAGATTTTATTGAATATATTAATAATAGTTCTTCATTTTCAAAATGTACATACAGTTTCTCTACTGATGAAATTAGTTATGTGGATGTATTATTAAAAATACATTAGAATATAGATTTATATTAAATATTTATAGGAAACAAACTTTAATAGTTAATTACATTTTCAAAGTAATCATGCGTTCCATCAAAAATGCAGCCTTGTTAAAGCACAGATGGTATGATTAGCCTGCATGATCTCTGAAGAATCTATATTTAACCTAGAATTAGACAGGCTCAATGTTTTTACAGTGGGGATAGCCTACAGGATTTGATTCAAAAGTTAACAACTAAGATATGTAAGAAACTGACAGATGAAACATATTCTCTATACTACGTATTGGATTGCATAACTTGTAATTGCACACTATAACTCTGATATACAACAAAAGCATAAAGAACATCAGAGGGGTTACAGAAAATAACTGGGATTTACTCAACTTGTGTGATAGTTTAAAAGGTAAATTTGAATCTGCATCTACGTTTATTTATAGAAGGGCTAACAACGTGAACGGGATATTGGAGAAAAGAATGATGAACTAGGAGACTAATAATTATGATTTGATTAAAAGAATGCATAACTATGGATTCTGTAATCAATGTATGTACATACTAGAGACGGATTCTGTTCAAATTAGTAACAGTAATATAGTTATACCTAATAATGTAAACTGTGGGACAAGTGGACTCATACATTTGGCACTGTATCAACCATGCCCTTCCTTTTACATAAGTAAAGGTAAGAGAATTTTTGGAAAACGTATTTATGAACATATATATATGATATAGAAAGAAGAAATAAGGAAAAATGTTGGGCAGACATGCTTCTATTTGTAAAAATGTTAGGAAAAAATGGAAAAGAATCCCAGAGTGGACTATGGGAGGAGGTTTTTCAGTATAAATAACTATTATGACAATTTTGCTAAAATGCAGATAAATCACTAGGTTTAAACAAATCTATTTATTTAAATCCAAATTTCTGAGATTAGTATAACACTTTCCCTTAGAATTGTTCCACACTGACATTTTAATTGTTTTTAACTGTCTTCAAATGAATGGGACTTTTTCTTTATAAACAGATGGTATACAAGTCTATTTATTCATTATTTGTTTAACAACTCTGTATGAATGTTTTCATTGGTCATGTGGTGGTATGCAAGGTTATAAATGGGTTATGATGTATAATCACATTGTTCTGATGAAGTTTCGTAAATTTAGAGACAAAAGTGCTTCACATGGTATAGCCTTTGTATTTTTATTACTTTGATTAAACAACTGTATATTCCTGTGCAGCTGTCTAATTATTTGGGAATTCAACTGGTCGTGGTCACTCATGTGTGCATATGTATTGGAGTGGCAGTGGATTGCCCTGTATGGATCTCACAGCAATAAACTGAATAATATATAAATTATAGTCATTATTTATATATTTATTCATTGATTTGATCTCATTCAACAACAAAGGTGCACTCAGTCAAGCAAGCGGCTGTACTTTGTGTGTGTGTGTGTGTGTGTGTGTGTGTGTGTGTGTGTGTGTGTGTGTGTGTGTGTGTGTGTGCGCACATACATGTGAATGCAGGAGGGAGGTTGCACTATAGCATGTTACTGACACCCATGAGCTGCAATATATTACTGTGACCACTTCTGTTGTGTTTTATCGATTCATTTAATCACAATCAGACATATGAAGTGTACACACTCAATAAAGTTGCTGTAGCTGGTGGACACATTTGTGTGTGTGTGTGTGTGTGTGTGTGTGTGTGTGTGTGTGTGTGTGTGTGTGTGTGTGTGTGTGTGTGTGTATACAGGGGGTTGCAATGGATTCTACTGAATGCTTCTGTTCCGTACTAAATACTTCTGACAGTGGTGAGCTAAAATATACTACTGTGGCAATTTATGTATTTATTCATTAGTTCTATCACAATTAGACATCTGAGGTGGGCACAACTGATAAAATGGCTGTAATTAGTCTCTGTGTGCAAGGGAGCCTGCAGGATTTTTTGCAGGGGGTGCAAACCCAAGCCCCGCCCATGCAGCCCCACCCCCTCTGTTGCCCCCGCCCACTCAGCCCCACCCCCGCAGCTATTCCAGTGTCCCATTACTTTGCTATTTCTCCCCATTTGTCAGACACTGTTCAAATCTCTCAGTGTGCATACTGTTTTATGCTTTACTTCTACATTTATTACAGATATCTGGATTTAATTTACAGCTTTTATTTCAAATTTTATAGCACAAACACTGATAGACATTGACTAAACCTAAACAAAGCAATAGTCTTACAATGAAAACAGACTTAGCATTAAAACTTCTCTACCTTTGATAGGCTCCTTGCACACATTTTTAGAGCCATGCAAAAGTTCTTTGATTCACCTTCCTGACTGTTAAATTATACTACATAATAATTGAATTATATCCCTTGTATAATACAGCACCACTTGTTAGATAGTGTGTTTTAAATTTATAGTTCTGAGCATTTTTCCTTTAAGCAATGAAACAAAATGAACCAATAATGACAACCTTCCCAATTCAGAACATTTCAACCATAAAGGGCCACTCAAACTTCTGTCATACAATCCACCAATATCAATCAATATGCAGAATCTCTGCAGAAGTATAAATCATCTGAATAATTCCACATTAAAGAGATCTGAAACCAATGAAGAGGTTGTTGCTAGAAAAAACTTTATTTCAGTGTTTCATTTACAAATTCAGTGTCTGTTGCCCTTGAAGAATAAATTGCCTGTGCTACATTAAAATAAATGGTAAGTTGGTATATTGCAATAGGGAATGAGTGGCAGGCTGAAAAACAGGTTCATAGTTATTAGGTGTCATCCAAAGGAGGACATACTAAGAACTGCAGTACCACACCCCCCTTAAAATACAAATGTACATGCTGTATGAATAGAACCTACAGCCCTTTGCATCAAGATGCAAGTATGCTACCTGCTGTGCTAACACTGCTTTAAAATTCTATACCACAATAATGATACAATTTGCTAAACAAAACAGTTGCACATTTTAAACAGACTTAGCATGAGCAGCAGTAACCTTTGCTTCCCTTGAAGCTCACAATTCCTTGAAAATGCACTTGAAAATAAATTTCACCTGCTAGGGCATTTCTCTCTCTCTGAAACACACACACACACACACACACACACACACACACACACACACACACACACACACACACACACACACACACCTCAACTTCTTAGTGCAAGAAATACATAAATAGATTTTTTCAAAGTTACAACAACTGTAAACTCTGTGACCATGGTGTGTGTTTGTTTTTGACAGAAACGTATAAAGGATGTTACAACAACTGTAAACTGTGTGACCATGATGTGTGTGTGTTTTTGGCAGAAAGGTATAAAGGAACTCATGGCTATGTATATACTTGAATATCTCTGTACTGCAGTACTCCCTACCATGATGCTGCTTTAATAGTGTGTTTGCATTCAGAAACTTTTACAGTTTTTATACTGAATTTTATAGCTACATGAATTAGAAAATAACCAATTTCCTTTTCAGAGCCTAAGCTAAACAGTCCACTCCTTACAAGCACTGCTTCCCTGGAAAACATCTATATATGCATCACAGAGACCTAGTTCAAGACCGATGACAGCACTCCTTTAATGCAGGATTTCAATACCTGCCACAAGTTCAGGCCTATCACCTGAGATGAAAAGGTGATGGTGTCTACATATTCTTAAACAACATTTCATCATCTCCAGACTTGCTAGGTGAGATAATGACGTGGAATTCCTCTGCATCCAACTTAGCATTAACAAAACTCCTTACTGTGTCATACCTAACTATAGGTCCCCTCTATGTACCCCATCAGTCCATATCTCCTACCTAACTAATATGGTGTCCCTATGCATTAAGCCAACACCATTATTCTAGGAGACGACAATCACATTTTCTTCCAAAATTGCCATTTTGAGGAATGATTATTAGGGGAGAGCAACAATGAGCCAAAATTGGGGACAATGGAGAGGTTTGGATATTCCTAATTCTACAAAGCGATTTGCACATACCTCTCAACCTCTTAATGCAGGAAATCACAAGGCCAAATATATTGGGGGAAACATACAAACGCTACTAAAATTGCTCTTGTATAAACTTAAGACAGTTGATAGAACGGGTCTTGCATTAGCATGCATTCTTCTGAAGGCTATGACATCTGAAACTCAATGTCTGCCATTTAGTGACTTCATTGTATGAGGTACAAACCAAAAATAAGAAGTAAATATCTATTCATTCTGCAAACTATGGACAACTGAGAGGTATAGTTCAACCGGGGCTGTCTGAGTTTGCTACCCCCACAAAATCATGGTCGAATGGAGCCTCCCCCCTGCAGCCATTCCAATGTCCCATTCCTTGGTTATTTTGCCCCATTTACCATAAACACTGTAATGTGCATACTGCTTTACTTCTGCGATGATTTAGATTTCATTTGAAAGTTTTATTTTGCATTTTACAGCACAAACCCTAATAGATATCTGTTAAACAAAGCAATGCAGTCTCACAATGAAAATAGACTTAACATTAAAACGTCTCTGCCCCTGAAACTCACATGCATTAAAACAGCATTGAAACCCACATTCAAAGAAAATACATTTTGCCAGTGGCAGATAAATATTAACTCTGGGCTGTCTTCAAAATTGTAGGCCCCTTGAACATGAAACATACACATGCTCTTTGATACACCTTCCTGACTGTATTACATTATATTCCTTGTACAATATAGTATAGTAGTTAGAGGGCATTTTAAGTGCATTGTTTTGAACATTTTTCCAGTAAACAATGAAACAAAATGCATACACCAATGACAAAACTGCCCAATTCAGAACATTTCCAACATAAAAAAAGTCTACTCAACCTTCTATAGTCCACCAGTATCAGTAAATATGCACAATCTCTGAAGTAGTAAAATCCACGTTAAAGAAATCTGTAACTAATAAAGAGGTTGCTGCTAGCAAACAACTTTATATGTCATTGTTTCATCTACAAATAAAGTGCCTGTTGCCCTTGAAGAATAAATTGCCTTTGTTGCATGCATTAAAACACGATAAGCTAGTAATACCGCAATAGGGAATGGATAGCAAACTGATAACAGGTTCATAGTTACTAGGTATCTTTGCCAAAAAGGACTCCAGCATCCACCCCCTTTACAACACAGTACAGTATCAGCAATGCATCTACCTACTGTGGGAGTAGAACCCACAGCCTTCAGCATCAAAAGCAAGTACACTACCTGTTGTGCTATGAACGATACAAGCAGACTAAGCATAAGCAGCACTAAACTTTTGCTCCCCTGCAGCTGTCAGCTCCTTGTAAAATCTACTCGACACTCAGCTGTATCTCTGAACTTTGCAGCACAAGAAATCTGGAAAAAGACAAAATTTATTGGGGGGGGGACAAAAGGCCAAAACCCAGGGACACATTTTAAACATTGTTTGTATAATGTTGGAAAGTTGCTAGAATAAAATGCTGCATTACCACCATACATTTCACTGCCACGTCTTGAACCCAGGGGACCCTGTGCAAAACAGTCAGAGCAACATACCACTATGCCAAATCAGCTGTTTTGTGAAAGAGGAAGACTGAAACTTAAATGGCTACCATTTAGTGAATTCAGTTCTCACCATAGCACAGCTGTCAACCTCTTAGCACAAAACACCTGAACAAAGCCAATAATGGGCACAAAACACCTGAACAAAACCAATAATGGGTGAATACAGCCCCCAAACATTCAGTGAATTCAGTTCTCACCACAACTCTCAATCTCTTAGCAAAAAACACCCGGACAAAGCCAGTAATGGGGGAATATAGCCCCAACCTTATTCAGTGAATTCAGTTCTTACCATAGCTCTCAACCTTAGCACAAAACCTGGATGAAGCCAATAACGGGGGGAATACAGTCCCAAAGATAGGGATAAATTTCAAATATCCATCTTATACACTTAGAAAATTGCTAGAATAAAAAGCTTGTGTTACCATGCACTTTCTGAAGAATATGAAGTCTGATATTCAAATGAGTGTCATTTTTTTAACATTTGTTAACCAGAAAAGTCTGACTTGGAACAAAAGCTAATATTTAGCAGAGGCCCAGGGAGAAATTCCAAACAGACATGTTTTTGTAAGATTGGAGGAAACAAAAACAGGGAGGGCATACAGATTCCACACAGAAGGTAAGGCACCCCAACAAAGAATCAAACCAGAGAACATGTAGCTGTCAGGCAACAATGCTACCACTGGCTTTGCAAGTACACAAATACAGAAATCACAGATTTTATGAGGAACAGAACAAGTATGAAGGAAAAACCTGCAACATTATGCACGCACACCTCTCACTCTGAAATCCCACACACACACACACACACACACACACACACACACACACACACACCTCTCACTCTGAAATCCCACACACACACACACACACCTCTCACTCTGAAATCCCACACACGCACACACACACACACACACACACACACACACACACACACACACACACACACACACACACACACCTCTCACTCTGAAATCCCACACACCTCTCACTCTGAAATCCCACACACCTCTCACTCTGAAATCCCACACACACCTCTCACTCTGAAATCCCCCCACACACACACACACACCTCTCACTCTGAAATCCCCCCCCCACACACACACACAGAAAGGGGTCTACTTCACATCACTGAAATCCTATTTCACTAACTTTCAATTCACTGAGACCAAATCACCTAATTTTCAAAATACTGAAATTTTATTTCACTGAATCTCATTTCACTGAATTGTAAGCCATATACTTGATGTGGGTTTCCATTCACCTTTGACTTGTTTGTGATAAAAAGAATTTCTGTAACTTACAGTGCTGACTGTCAGAATACCAACAGTCCTGTAGAAAGTGGTGTTGTACTGTTTTTAAATGTGGGTATGTCTCTTTGCATTTGTATGGGACGTATCTAAAGTAATATGGTGAATGTTTTGTGTGTTCCCAGCAGTAGCAGCGTAGAGTACTGTAAGGCAAATAAAAGGTATATGCCCTTTTCCCCACTGTAGTGTGATCCTGGAGTTAGTATATATAGTTAGGGGGGTGTGGAGGACAGAGGCCCCCACATTGGGGGTGTGGGGGATGTAGCCCCACTTAGTTTGGTTTTATATTGTCTGGTTTCTGTTAAGAGGGTAAGTAGTTTTTAAGTTCTGGAAAGAGGTAGTCTTTAGTGTTGTGTGTGTTTGTCTATGGTTTCCCATTTAGTGTGTTGAAATTTAGCATTGTAAGCTTTTGGTGAAATGAGATTCGGTGAAATGAGTTGTCAGTATTTTGAAATTTAGGTGATTTGGTCTAGGTGAAATGAAAGTCGGTGAAATGGGATTTCAGTGATGTGACGTAGACCCATAGAGAGAAAGAGAGAGAGAGAGAGGTCTGTGACTTTTTTGTTGGCTATGCTATTTATTGAATGGCACAGTTAATGATGCCCATTTTATCAGCTATAAATAGCAAAGAGTAAGCACCACACATTGCAGATTGTCCACATTGCAAAACTTGATGGACAGCAAGCTAGCTGCAACCAGAAATGTAAGGGGTGTTTACCTCACAGAGAAGGAAGGAGGTACAATTAGTTGAATGTCTATGTATATAATTCGGGGAAACTTTGCAAAATAAATAAATGCTGGGCATGTAAACATAAACTCTCAGACAAATGTAAAGGATGAACAGTTAAGATAACAACACCAGCAGGTGAGCAATTGAGTAAGTCAGTGTTATATCAGCATGGGTAGTAGCTCCACTGAATAAAAATACATTGCCTGTGCCAATTTGCACTTCAGATGCATACTTTCTTGGGGAAACCATGTCTCGTGGTAGATGATATGATAGCTTCCTCATCCCTGGAAAGCATGATTGCACTGCCATCTTAAAAGGCTATGCTCCAGAGAGTTAATCGGTTAAGGAAACATATAATAACTAATGTAAGTCTAACAAATTTAAATATTGAGGACTATCCATCTACGTGTAGGTTGTTTCAGATAAAAAGGTATACAGAGAATACCAGTGTTACAAGGGTGTTAGTATTTTCAACAAAACAAGGTCTCACTGATTTAAGTATTTCTACCTTCTGGCTTAAGGTCAGTACATTTCTTATGAAAGGACACATTTGTAGACAGCTTTACAGTGTTCATGGCTTTGTCACTTACTGCGGTAGTAGAAGGACAATCCCACTAATATACTGTTTAATGTCCATAAAATCCTTAAGAGCATATGACTAGTTGTGCAAAGGATATTCAATAAGCATTTTAAATGTGTTCTGTATTATTTCAAAGTAGAGGCAATTACAAATATTAAATGTTACATTTTAATGGTGCCATTTCCAAAGCATTTGTTTCATTTTACACAAAATGTGTGGGGAAAGTGCACTAATTAATGCTTTCCAGTCTACATTGTAACTCAAACAAATTTCACCTTGAAGTAAAAAAAATCAGTAACATTAGCATTATCATTTCTGATTTTTGTGATGTGATAGAAACTTTCTACGGTATTCAAGAAGCATTCCCTACTGAGAGCCAAGAACTGATACAGTATTTCTAACACTGCTATGCCCTTGGGTAAACTGAGAAAAGTTATGTACAGAAGCATGACCACAGCAAGATTTCCACCACTATACCTGGTCACATTTTGGAATGTGTGCACAGTAAACCATCGATTTTTACCAAAAACTCAGAAATTGGTAGAAGCTTGGCACAGCAGGCAATAGTATCTCCTTGGATGAAGAGTTTCTGATCTAAAGTCCATTATATCTGTTACAATAAGGGAAATAATAGTGTAATGGAGGTATGATTGTACATGCCTACAAACTGTCCATCTCCTGAAAAAGAAGAAACTGCGGAACCATACCAAGCAATGTCAGCATATATTTGGCAATAAGGGCACCATTAAAGCAAGGTGTATGAATTCATAGCCTTAGATCAATTTTTAAAATTCTGACCAAAACAGATTTTTCCCAGCCCAGAATGCTGTTATCAAAAGAGTAGATGAAAACACTAATCTTTCAGCCATAGAAACTATGCCACACACTACAACACTTTACCACCTGTTTAATATAAGTTTGAAAATAAGGGAAAACTACTGAATTCTAAAATAGTTTTAGTAAAAAAAACTTTACATCTCAACCTAATAAAAATGAGAGAAAACAGAACACAACACTCTCAGTAATTAACTGAAAATGAACTACAGGTACATCACAATGCACCACTTTCTCATTTTTTAAATAGATATATTTTTGGCTGGAAGTATATTATAAAGCTAGATAACTACTGTTGCTTCTTAACCCATCTTAATGTTGGAAGCAGCAGTCTGTAAATGCAGGCAGCTGTGAGAACACAACTTGGTCATGCACAGTCTATATAACACAGTTGAATCACTTTACACAACACACTTGTCAAACCAAAAAAAACTCAGGCCTTTCCCATATCACTATTTACTCATACTAGGGAAAGCATAGTTTGGAGTAAATGTTGCATACATTTATTTACCAACTGTCATTCTAGCTAAGAAAACAATTATTGTAAAGTGATCATCAGCTAACACTGACCACAATTAAATATGTACATCTGCTGTTTAGAAAACATTACACTTTACAGGTTTCCATAGCAAATGCCTCAGTCATAGAGTACCTAACATTCTTATTTACTTGCAGAGAATAATCATTATTCAAGCAATTATAGCTGATTTCTAATTTGATTTATTAAGCAGCTATTGAAATTATTTTCAACAGTAACAGTTTAAAATCAATGGCAATAATTGTATCTATGAGGAAAAATAGAAAAAAATACATTGCTGTTTTGAATGTACAAGATTAATTAAAAATGTTCTTATATTTTAAAGAGCTGCTAATGCAAGTTGTTTGAGACCCAAAAACAAAAGCCAGTTGTATTAGACAGTTTTACTTAATGGCTGTATTTAGGATTTGGAGGTAGTTCCCATTACCTTTACCTACCGATTTCATTCTTACATACATGCATACACACTTCTATCTACTTCTTACATCCACAGACTCCGAGTCCTAACTACCTAGTTCTTACACACACATGCACACACACACACACACACACACACACACACACACACACACACACACACACATATCACCTAAACTCACACACCTACCTTTCACTTCTACATTCATCTGCACGAACGTCCACTCTTGAATTAAAATTTCCAGTAGGCGCAAAAGAAAAGGACATAAACCATCAGCCGTGCACAGACACAGATGACGAAAACAGGTCGCAAACACCTGTTGCGTCTGTGCGACTGGACAGGATGCAAAGGGCGTTCTTAAAGAGGAACGCCCTTTAAAAAAAAAAACTTTTTTTTATTTAAATTAATTTCCCGGCCAGCCGGTTCCAGGGGGGTGCAAGTGTACCCCCTTGCACCTGCCTGCGGGCGCCCTTGTCTGTGTGTGTGTGTGTGTGTGTGTGTGTGTGTGTGTGTGTGTGTGTGTGTGTAGAGAAGGATTGAAATAAATTACTGTGGCCAATTTTGTTACAATCAGACATCTGAAGTATATACAGTTAATAAAAAGTAGAATCTGAGTATAAGGGGTGTTTTAAGATAAAAGTTGCTGACCCTGCTGCCAGTTACTGAAAATGTTGTCATGATCAAAGTAAGCAATCTGGCTTTGTGAAACTGTTGTGCATTTATATGAAGGAGTTTAAAATACTTTACTGTAATTATTTAAAAAAAAAAACAGTCAGACATCAGAGTTGTGCAAAGGCAGTAAAGTGGATGCACACAGTCCTCTCTGGGCACAAAACTGTCAGTGGAAAATAAGGAACTACAAACGTAAAGAATCACCGACAGTACCACAGCTAGGAGATTTATTTAAGTAGAACAGTACAAACAGTACACAGGTTAGTGCTTTCAGGGATCAACTCCTTCATCAGACCACTGTTGAAATTCCACACTTCCTTAAATACTTGAAACAGTCACATGATGATGCAGGCAATTACCCTAATCACTGTTAATTAAAGAGAAACACAGTTGCCAATGCAGAATAAAAAATATAAAACTAAATAATGCAATAAGAATATCATATATCACACATTCCTTATCCAAGCTAATAATTCTGTTAAAACATGTATAGAAAAACATATAAAATACATCTATAAAAATATATATAAAATACATCTGACTTGATACCAGTGAGCACATGTGCTAATGCATGCGCCTTGCTAAGAGTATATAGGCATAATATACATAGTGAAAAATATATAAATGAATGCTAAAATATACTAAGTATCGACGTACACATAAAACCAGCATATAGACATGCATGAGTATAAAATTATGAAATTGTAAAAATATATATATATATATATATATATATATATATATATATATATACATATATATATATACACATATATATATATATATATATAAATATATATATATATATATATATATATATATATATATATATATACACACATACTGGATGTGCCATACAAAAAACTCAATGCCTCACTGGTCGAGCTTTTAAAAACAGTTTAAGTGACACCATTTGATTGAAACCCGGGGGTTTATCTGCATTAAACCGTATGATCCATCTCTGTTCGGCAGCTTCTGTATCATTAGATACATTACCCCATTTCTGTTTCTCAGACAATATCTGCAAAACTAAAAATTTGTAGATATGTTCTGGTCCTGTATTCTTAGTGTGCATGGCAATAGCACTCCTTTCTTTAACGTTTCTGATGTCTCTATAGTGTTCAAGGATCCTATCCTTTAAGCGTCTATTAGTCTTGCCTATGTAGAAACTGTAGCATGCCATACAATATGCAAAATAGACCATGTTTGATGCAGTGCAGTCAGCATAAAAATTACTACTGTAACTAAAATTCCTAAAGGGATGTGTAAATGTGCTGCCATTATGTATGTGCTTACAGGCTGTACAGTCTCTGCACATATATGTACCCAATCTGTCAGACTTATTAGTGGTATTGATTGTGGCACTTCTATAGCATAATTCATTTCTCAGGGTTCTATTATTCTTAAACGTGAAGCACGGCTTAGGCCCAGTTATGCCTTGTAGGCTGTCAATCATGGAAAGAATACCCCAATTTCTAGTAACAACATCACATACTACATTTATGTTGCTTGCAAACGTTAGTGGCATCCTAAGTGTATTGTCCGTACCTCTGTATTTATGTGTGACCACCCCTCGGTCGATAACTTGTCCATCCACCTCACCTGTAGTACGTGTGTCAAAGTAAGGTCTACATCTACCCGCCCTATTACTCCAACCATCTGCGATACACCTATCAGTTTTTGCATCATAACCGTTATATAGAAACTCTAGTTTAAGCTGATGTAGTGCTGTCTGTAATTCATCATCATCATTAAACAGTTTCATGATCCTATATACTTGGCCTTTAATAATGTTTACCTTCGTGTGGTTAGCATGCATACTAGTGTTATGTAGGAACGTATTCTTCCTGACATGTTTCCTAAATAGACTAGTTCTAATGTGGTTCAGGTCATCTCTCCTCACTTTGACATCCAAGAAATCAATTTCAGTACTAGAGTACGTAGAAGTAAATCTTAGAATTCCAGTGGTGTTATTGAGGTAGGTAAAAAAATGCATTCAGCTCTGCCTCTGGACCATTCCACAACAAAAAACATCATCCACAAATCTGACGTACCAATCAATATATCTACCATACATGCTATTAGTTAATACTAAGTACATTCCCACTGGACCAAAGAAAGGTTGGCATAGCTATCGGCACAGGCCGTGCCCATAGCCACACCAACCCTCTGTAAGTACTTTTGTTGTTGAAACAGAAAAACATTGTTATTCAGCACTATGTCTAGCAGGCTACAAATAAGATCACTTTTGTTCTTGTTAAAATCAACACTATGTAGTAGTTCCCTTATACTCTCAATCCCCCATTCATTGGGGATTACAGTAAACAATGATTCTATGTCCATCGTTACTAGAAAACTGCAGCGGTTTGTATTTGTCTCTGTCCATTTCAACCTAAGGGTTTCCAAAAAAAACTTTAGAGTCCCTTAACACACTCTCACAATTAATTAAAAGTGGGTGCAAGCTCTTTTCAATATAGCTGGATAACGGTTCAGTAACCCATCCCTTACGTGAGACTATGGGACGCATGGGTGGCACTAAAATATTCTTGTGTATCTTAGGAAGACCATAAATCTCAGGAATGGTAGGATTACTGACTGAAAAGTAGTCAAATAACTCTTCATTGATCATACCCATGATTAACAAATCAAAAATAAGAAAGGAAACCTGGTCAATAACACTTTTTACAACATTGTTAGAAATAGTCTGATAGGTAAAATCATCGTTCAATAGTCGTAGCATTTGATCTACATACACTTGCTTATCTATCATGACAATGCCCCCTCCCTTGTCAGCAGGTCTTATCTCAGTAGAATGCATTTGCTTTAATTCTGACAAAGCATAATATTCCTCTCTACTTAAAAAGTGAAAAGTATTAGGGACGTCATTTCTAGTATCCAGCATTTCCCTCAGTTCTCTATCACACACATCAATAAAAGTGTCAATAACCGCATTGCTCGGTGGAACAAATATGCTAGGTTTTTTAAAAACATTCATAGTCTTTTGGGAGCTACTGCCAAAAATAGTTTTGAGTGTCAAAGTCCGACCAAAAAGTTTGAGGTCTTTAATAACATCAGTTAAATCAGCTTTCCTTGCTGGAACAAAGCTTAGCCCTTTATTCAAAAGTCTCACCTGGTTTTCTGTCAATGAGTGAGATGAAATGTTAAAAATTAGACCTTCCTGAATCTTTTCCTGTCCTGGCCCTCTGCACTCAGCGGTCTCCGCTGACTGCGGTTCACGGAACGTCCTCTGATGTTTTATACTTATGCATGTCTATATGCTGGTTTTATGTGTACGTCGATACTTAAGTATATTTTAGCATTCATTTATATATTTTTCACTATTTATATTATGCCTATGTACTCTTAGCAAGGCGCATGCATTAGCACATGTACTCATTGGTATCAAGTCAGATGTATTTTATATATATTTTTTATAGATATATTTTATATATTTATCTATGCATGTTTTAACAGAATTATTAGCTTGGATAAGGAATGTGTGATATATGATATTCTTATTGCATTATTTAGTTTTATATTTTTTATTCTGCATTGGCAACTGTGTTTTTCTTTAATTAACAGTGATTAGGGTAATTGCCTGCATCATCATGTGACTGTTTCAAGTATTTAAGGAAGTGTGGAATTTCAACAGTTGTCTGATGAAGGGGTTGATCCATGAAAGCACTAACCTGTGTACTGTTTGTACTGTTCTACTTAAATAAATCTCCTAGCTATGGTACTGTCGGTGTTTCTTTACATTTGTAGTTCCTTATTTTCCACTGACAGTTTTGTGCCTAGAGAGGACTCTGTGCATCCACTTATTCTACTTTCTTTTCCTCTCTAACGCAACATGGCAGAAGGAAACACTACTACTATTGCAACTGAGCTGAATAGTGAGATGAATTTCAACAATGGCTTCAAGACTTCATCTACAGAACGCCTGAATGGGCTGTTATCAACTAATGTGAACCCCCTATTGAATATAGGGTTGAGGACATCGGATGTAACTTATGATAATAACTTTGAGCAATTAAATGAATTCAACACAGTCTATAGAGTATATTTTAGCATTCATTTATATATTTTTCACTATTTATATTATACCTATATACTCTTAGCAAGGCGCATGCATTAGCACATGTACTCATTGGTATCAAGTCAGATGTATTTTATATATTTTTTTATAGATATATTTTATATATTTTTCTATGCATGTTTTAACAGAATTATTAGCTTGGATAAGGAATGTGTGATATATGATATTCTTATTGCATTATTTAGTTTTCTATTTTTTATTCTGTATTGGCAACTGTGTTTCTCTTTAATTAACAGTGATTAGAGTATTTGCCTGCATCATCATGTGACTGTTTCAAGTATTTAAGGAAGTGTGGAATTTCAACAGTTGTCTGATGAAGGGGTTGATCCCTGAAAGCGCTAACCTGTGTACTGTTTGTACTGTTCTACTTAAATAAATCTCCTAGCTGGGGTACGGTCGGTGTTTCTTTATGTTTGTAAAGGCAGTAAAGTGTCTGTAAGTGACTAGTAGGGGGTTGTCTGTGGATGAAAATGTGTATGACTGGAAGTGTTGCATTGCATCTGAATGTAACAAGTTTGGCATAATTTTTTTTCACTTTCCATAAAGTCAAAACATCAGCATTGTACCCAAGTGGCTATTTTTGGTAGTCTGGGCAGGATGTTGGATAAAAACTGATCACTGGCACAGTGTACAATGAGTGGAGTAGTCATCTCACAGAATGTGGTTATCTGGATTAGTTCTTGGCTGTGAGTCCTTCTGCAGGGAGACAGCATATTGTTTTTATCACTATGTAGGCTTCATCCAGATCCTCTCTTTCCACCAACATCCCAAAAACATGTCATAGGCTTAAATGGTATTCCTCCAGTTTGCCCGCAGGTACATTGTGTGGGTGTGTCTGTGTGTGTGTGTGTGTGTGTGTGTGTGTGTGTGTGTGTGTGTGTGTGTGTGTGTGTGTGTGTGTGTGTGTTTGTATCTGTTTGTGTTTGTTTAGTGTGGATGTGTCCTGTGTTGTGTGTGTTTTTGTAAAACAGAGAGAGAGAGAGAGAGAGAGAGAGAGAGACTATGGGTGTATGCATGTGTGCATCTTGTGATAGATCTTGGCTGTGAGTAGGATTATCAGAATGTGTGTGTACGTTTGAAAAAATAACATCATCAATTTATCTGTAGACATGCAATACTGGGAGCACATACATAAATCTTCTGGCAAGCAGTAAACAGTTAAATAATTATCTTAGAAAAATAAGGCATAAAAAGCATTACAGAATGTCAGAGTTTTTTGGGTTCATTAGGCCCCGAGACCCATGACTGCATAAGGAGATTTGGAACTAGGTATACCAGGGGCCCCATCCTTAACCTATGCCTTGTGTCCTATCTGTTCTAAACTCAGTCCTTCTCAGAGGTGTGCACAGTGGGTCCCTATAGCCTATGTGGGATGCTGGGGACATCATGGTGATTATTTCTTTAATTTTCCCCATAATTACACTTCTGAGGTATGCACAGAAGATCACTACAACATGTCTAGAAACAGAGTACTATTTAGAAGCACAGAAGGTCACCATAATATGTCTAGGGACAGTGCACCATCTAGCAGCAGCAAGCTGGCATACATTATTGTGATCTTTTTTCACCTTCCTCACAACCAAACATTACACATGTATACAGATAGCTATTTTTGTGGGTAGAAGTAAAGAGGCATACTTTGTGTATACATCTGACAGCAACACATTGAAATATATTACTGTGGCCACTTGTTCTTCCACTTCCATTCCAGTCTAACACAGACTGGTGCGCAGAAGACTGGTACCTTCTGGGGATAAGGGTGAGAAAACATGCTGGGTACATGAATGACCTACAGTAGCTTGAAATATGTACCTGTAGTCATTTGTTGGTTTAATTTCATCTCAATCTAACAGCAAAGGAATGCACAAAATGTGTATAGGATGGCAGGCAGTTGATTTCAGACAAGATGTCTTTATCCTTATAACCACTGTTTTTCTCAGTTTATTGAAAACAATTATTTTGTTATTTTTGAGAGTTAATCTTTAGAAACAACTTATTGCTTTCTTGAAAGAAAAAACATAAGACTGAATTTCTTTACGTGTGATTTTTTCAGAACAAAATTGCAGCAAAATATTGGAAGCCCTCAATCAGCAGTTCCCTACTTAGAAGGATGATAGCTACCTGTTCTGACACTACAGTGCAGACCACAAACCTTCTTAATGTAAAACAACTGGTCTGAAGCCCAAGTGCTTAAACTAAAAGGCTTAGAATGAGTTACACCAAGCAGTAATAAATACAATTGAGTACTTTTAAGATGATGCAAAAGCAAAATAACGAGGAAGAAACACAAATACAGTAAAGACAGATAATTTTTTTTGAGTGAGCAAATGAGATGGCCCCAGGAGTTACAGGACAGAAACAAGTGCAAATGCAGGCCTTCAAATCAGAAAGTTGAGAGAGATGGAAGACCTAAACGCCAATAACTACAAATTCTGGGCTAGAACTAATTTTATGTGGTAGACAGGTTGCCCAGTGCTTATCACTCCCACTGATAGCTAGAAGGCTTCCTCCAACACAGAAAGTTTGGGGCTCAGAAGCTTACAATAGTCCTGGATACAGCAAATCTGTATCTGGGAACACTAATTAAAGGAAAGGTAGGAAACATCAGCCATAGCTTTTTTTCAGAAAAGTAGCAAAACAATAGTAAAAATAATTCACATGCAAGTGCTGGCACACTTGAGTATGCAGCAATATTAGTCCACACACAGTTTGAAAAAATGTAATTAAATTAAAAAGGACCTCAAAAGCAAGTGCAGAAAGGGTTTATTAGGTAGAATGCAGTAAAGTAGATGGACTGGGGGAGTATATCCTAGATCAAATCTATAGAGGGGTTGCACTGCAAAAGCCACCAAATTTAAAACTACAACCAAGAACAGGGAGGGGGTGGGGAAAAGTTTCAAATAGAGGTGTGGGAGGAATCAGATGCAAATTATAAACCAAAAAAATATATACTGATCTCTGTATATTTGCAGAAATGTAAGACAACAGATATCTACAACAATTTATCTCTTCTATAATATAGAATAATACAGAAAAATATACTCAGCTCTTATATATTTGCAGATAGTCTTGTAAGGCTGTCTCTCTCAACACACAGGTTCCACTTTTAAATGCAGGCTGCAAGCTAAGTATGTCAAATTAAGGGAACCTTGAGTTAACAACACACAAGCTTATAGAAACCAAAATGAGGGGGGGAGACAGTTTCCAACAGAGATGTGAGGAATCAGAGTGCAAATTGTTCATAAAAACCAAAAAATATATACTGATCTCTGTATATTTGCAGAACAGTAAGACAACAGATATCTAAGTAAATAATTTAGCTCTATAATACAGAATAATACAGAAAAATATACTCAGCTCTATATATTTGCAGATAGTCTTGTAAGGCTATCTCCTCAACACACAGTAGGTTCCACTTTAAATGCAGGCTCAAGTTAAGCATATTAAGTCAAATTAAGGGAACCTTGAGTTAACAACACACAAGCTTATAGAAACCAAAATGAGGGGGGAGTTTTAACAGAGATGGGAGGAATCAGAGTGCAAATTATAAAACCAAAAATATACACTGATCTCTTGTATATTTGCAGAACAGTAAGACAACAGATATCTACAACAATTTAGCTCCATAATACAGAATAATACAGAAAATATACTAGCTCTATATATTTGCAGATAGTCTTCATGGTATAGGCTGTCTCTCAACACACACAGGTTCCACTTTTAAAATGCAGGCTAAGCTGCTATTGCTTCAAATTAAGGGAACCTTTGAGTTAACAAATACACAAGCCATAGAAACCAAAAATGAGGGGGGAGGTTAACAGAGATGTGAGGGAATCAGAGTGCAAATTATAAAACCAAAAAATATATACTGATCTCTGTATATTTGCAGAACAGTAAGACAACAGATATCTAAGCAAATACCTATTTAGCTCTATAATACAGAATAATAAGCAGGAAAAATATACTACCAGCTCTATATATTTGCAGATAGTCTTGTAAGGCTGTCTCCTCAACACACAGGTTCCACTTTAAATGCAGGCTGCTATTGTCAAATTAAGGGAACCTTGAGTTAACAAATACACAAGCTATAGAAACCAAAATGAGGGTGGGGGGTGGGGAAGACAGTTTCAAATAACAGAGATGTGGAGGAATCAGGAGTGCAAATTATAAAACCAAAAAAATATATACTGATCTCTGTATATTTGCAGAAATATGTAAGACAAATAGATATCTAAGCAACAATTTAGTTCTATAATACAGAATAATACAGAAAAATATACTCAGCTCTATATATTTGCAGATAGTCTTGTAAGGCTGTCTCTCAACCCACAGGTTCCACTTTAAATGCAGGCTATTTGTAACTTGTTTATATTTTTTGAGGAATCATTCTTATTGGTAGTGTGCAATTCATATGGTAGTCATGGCTGAAATGACTATAAGGCTATTGGAGTCTCTGGGTACTTGGTGCTAAAGTAGCCCGCATACTTAAACAGCGTGACTTGTTTGATCTGAATGTTGATTTAAGACATAGAATAGGATAATTAGCTTGATCCTAGACTTTCAAAGATTCCCAAGAGCACTTGTTATGTTGATGATTAGACTTAAGTTGGTAAACCAGCAGGTAAGAGAGGTCATACTCTTGAGTTTGACAAGACTATCAGAATACCATAAGATTAACTTATTACTATCCATGGACATTTGAGCACTGTTATAATATTAACGAAATAACAGGTCATATACCACTGCACATACTAAGCAGCATTCATGCAGATGTAATCTTACTCTTCAAGTTATGTACCTGCAGTGTACACAATGTGTCTGCAATATCTTCCAATGATCATTCAAGTAAGCAACCTTACAGATTCAGAGTCATAATATGGCTTAGCTCTTCCCATAATACACATTTTAACCAATCATTCAGAAGCTAACTTTATCTGTTGCAGTACCCAAGTTCACATGGTTCCTTTCATTCACTATGTCCATCCATATTTAAGAAGGTGATTATGCCTTACTACAGGTCTTCTTGCCATTTTAGGAGAGTAGGAACAATGTCTGTAGAGTGGAGCACTAGGGTTGCTAGATGAAGTAGTGAGCAACCTTTCCCACAGGCCTAGGCTACAGTAGGAGACTGGTACCTAAAGTAGCATGAGTCCATTGTAAAAGAGCACACAGATACTTGCAGACTGGACTGAAAGTACATCTAAAAGTATTTTTTTTAATTAATTAGATTTTTAAATGGTATTGTGCAGATGACACTGCCAATGACTCTGTACACACATACCTTTTTGCACACACGTCTGCGCGCCGGGTCATTCAGTGGGTAAGGTCAATTCAGTGTTACGTCAACATGCTTAAAGTTGACACAGTAATGTTGAACTGTGCAAGAGCGACATGCTTCTGTGCATCCCCCAAGGTTACTTCTCAGAATATGCAAAGTATAACACAGTGTTTGTGTGTGTCCCCCATACCGCTTCTAATTATAATTACATATATATATATATATATATGTACACACACACACACATATATATATAATATATATAATACACACACACACACACACACACACACACACACACACACACACACACACACACACACACACACACACACACACACACACCCTTACTAACTCTGAGACTGCACAATCCCCAGGGAAGGGCCATATTCCTCTTCCCCAGAGATCATCCTTTCTTGTACAACTGTCAATCTTATGAATTGTCGTCCGTAATCATAGGTCATCTTCCTACACAGGTCAATCTTATCCATGATTGAACAATTTAATGGTAACTATATATATACAGACAGATATAGATTTAGACTTTTTTTTTTTATTTAAGTATGTATGGAGAAGATACTTGTGTGTGCATATGTTAATTCTCCCATTAAATCCAATGCAGTTAGATATATATTTCCAGGAGACCATTATCATTGCTTGAAACTGGTGTTGCAATGGGAGAAGCATGTGCTCCCACCTTTGCAAACAGGATTATGTATTATTGGGAGAAATCATACTTATTTAGTTCTGATTACATAATATATTTTTGTTATGGACATGTACTGAAAGTGAATTGACAGATTTTATTGAATATATTAATAATAGTTCTTCATTTTCAAAATATACATACAGTTTCTCTACTGATGAAATTAGTTACGTGAATGTATAATTAAAAATAAATTAGAATATATATTTATATCAAATATTTATAGGAAACAAACTTTAATAGTTATTTACATTTTCAAAGTAATCATGAGTTCCATCAAAAATGCAGCCTTGTTAAAGCACAGATGGTATGATTAGCCCACATGATCTCTGAAGAATCTATATTTAACCTAGAATTAGACAGACTCAATAATGTTTTTACAGTGGGGATATCCTGCAGGATTTGATTCAAAAGTTAACAACTAAGATCTGTAAGAAACTGACAGATGAAACATATTCTCTATACTGCGTATTGGATCACATAACTTGTAATTGCACACTAGAAATGTAACAGAAATGTCAGAAGCAGTAACTCTGATATACAACAAAGGCATAAAGAACATCAGAGGGGTTACAGAAAAATAATTGGGATTTACTCAACTTGTGTGATAGTTTAAAAGGTAAATTTGAATCTGCATCTAAGTTTATTTATAGAAGGGCTAACAATGTGAACGGGATATTGGAGAAAAGAATGATGAACAAGGAGACTAATAATTATGATTTGATTAAAAGAATGCATTACTATGGATTCTGTAATCAATGTATGTACATACTAGAGATGGATTCTGTTCAAATTAGTAACAGTAATATAGTTATACCTAATAGGGACAAGTGGTCTCATACATTTGGCACTGTATCAACCATGCCCTTCCTTTTACATAGGTAAAGGTACTAGAATTTTTGGAAAACGTATTTATGAACATATATATGACATAGAAAGAAGAAATAAGGAAAAATGTTGGGCAGACATACTTCTATTTGTAAAAATGTTCATAGATTTAAATTTTGTATGTTAGGAAAAAATGGAAAAGAATCCTGGAGTGGACTACGGGAGGAGGTTTTTCAGTATAAAGAACTATTATGACAATTTTTCTAAAATGCAGATAAATCACTAGGTTTAAACAAATCTATTTATGTAAATCCAAATTTGTGAGATTAGTGTAACACTTTCCCTTAGAATTGTTCCACCCTGACATTTTAATTGTTTTAACTGTCTTCAAATGAATGGGACTTTTTTTTATAAACAGATGGTATACAAGTCTATTTATTCATTATTTAACAACTCTGTATGAATTTTTTCATTGGTCATGTGGTAGTATGCAAGGTTATAAATGGGTTATGATGTATAATCATATTGTTCTGATGAAGTTTCGTAAATTTAGAGACAAAAGTGCTTCACATGGTATAGCCTTTGTATTTTTATTACTTTGATTAAACAACTGTATATTCCTGTGCAGCTATCTAATTATTTGTGAATTCAACTGGTCGTGGTCACTCATGTGTGCATATGTACTGGAGTGGCAGTGGATTGCTCTGTATGGATCTCAGAGCAATAAACTGAATAATATATAAATTATATTTATATATTTATTCATTCATTTGATCTCATTCAACAACTAAGGTGCACTCAGTCAAGCAAGCGGCTGTACTTAGTGTGTGTGTGTGTGTGTGTGTGTGTGTGTGTGTGTGTGTGTGTGTGTGTGTGTGTGTGTGTGTTTGCACACATACATGTGAATGTAGGAGGGGGGTTGCACTATAGCATGTTACTGAGACTCATGAGCTGAAATATATTACTGTGACCACTTCTGTTGTGTTTTATTGATTCATTTAATCACAATCAGACATATGAAGTGTACACACTCAATAAAGTTGCTGTAGCTGGTGGACACATTTGTGTGTGTGTGTGTGTGTGTGTGTGTGTATATACAGGGGGTTGCAATGGATTCTACTGAATGCTTCTGTGCTGTACTAAATTCTTCTGACAGTGGTGAGCTAAAATATACTACTGTGGCAATTTATGTATTTATTCATTAGTTCTATCACAATTAGACATCCGAGGTGGGTACAATTGATAAAATGGCCGTAATTAGTGTGTGTGTGTGTGTGTGTGTGTGTGTGTGTGTGTGTGTGTGTGTGTGTGTGTGTGTGTGTGTGTGTTACTGTGGCCATTTTTGTTACAATCAGACATCTGAAGTATATACAGTTAATAAAAAGTAGAATCTGAGTATAAGATAAAAGTTGCTGACCCTGCTGCCAGTTACTGACCATGTTGTCATGATCAAAGTAAGCAATCTGGCTTTGTGAAACTAGTGTGCATTTATATGAAGGAGTTTGAAATACTTCACTGTAATTATTAAAAAAAACAGTCAGACAGAGATGTGCAAAGGCAGTAAAGTGTCTGTAAGTGACTGGTAGGGGGAATTGTCTGTGGATGAAAATGTGTATGACTGGAAGTGTTGCATTGTATCTAAATGTAACAAGTTTGGCATCATTTTTTTTTCACTTTCCATAAAGTCAAAACATCAGCATTGCACCCAAGTGGCTATTTTTGGTAGTCTGGGCAGGATGTGGGATAAAACCTGATCACTGGCACAGTGTACAATGAGTGGAGTAGTCATCTCACAGAATGTGGTTATCTGGATTAGTTCTTGGCTGTGAGTCCTTCTGCAGGGAGGCAGCATATTGTTTTTATCACTATGTAGGCTTCATCCAGGTGCTCTCTTTCCACCAACATCCCAAAAACATGTCACAGGCTTAAATGGTATTCCTCCAGTTTGCCTGCAGGTACATTGTGTGTGTGTGTGTGTGTGTGTGTGTGTGTGTGTGTGTGTGTGTGTGTGTGTGTGTGTGTGTGTGTGCGCGTGTGTGTGTGTTTAGTGTGTTTGTATCTGTTTGCGTTTGTTTAGTATGGATGTGTCCTGTGTTGTGTGTGTGTTTGTAAAACAGAGAGAGAGCGACTATGGGTGTATGCATGTGTGCATCTTGTGATAGATCTTGGCTGTGAGAAGGATTATTAGAATGTGTGTGTACGTTTGAAAAAAAATAACATCAGCAATTTATCTGCAGACACGCAATACTGGGAGCACATACATTAATCTTCTGGCAAGCAGTAAACAGTTAAATAATTATCTTAGAAAAATAAGGCATAAAAAGCATTACACAACATCTATCCCCTCAGAGTTGTTTTGGGTTCATTCGGCCCCGAGACCCATGACTGCATAAGGAGATTTTGAACTAGGTATACCAGGGGCCCCATCCTTAACCTATGCCTTGGGTCCTATCTGCTCTAAACTTGGTCCTTCTCAGAGTGTGCACATTGGGTCCCTATAGCCTATGTGGATGCTGGGGACATCATGGTGATTATTTCTTTAATTTTCCCCATAATTACACTTCTGAGGTATGCACAGAAGATCACTATAACATGTCTAGAAACAGAGTACTATTTAGAAGCACAGAAGGTCACCATAATATGTCTAGGGACAGTGCACCGTCTTGAGCAGCAAGCTGGAATACATTATTGTGATCTTTTTTCACCTTCCTCACAACGAAACATTACACATGTATACAGATAGCTATTTTTGTGGGTAGAAGTAAAGAGGCATATTGTGTGCATACATCTGACAGCAACACATTGAGATATATTACTGTGGCCACTTATTCTTCAACTTTCATTCCAGTCTAACACAGACTGGTGCACAGAAGACTGGTACCTTCTGGGAATAAGGGTGAGAAAACATGCTGGGTACATGAATGACCTACAGTAGCTTGAAATATATACCTGTAGCCATTTGTTGTTTTAATTTCATCTCAATGTAACAGCAAAGGAATGCACAAAATGTGTATAGGATGGCAGGCAGCTGACTTCAGACAAGATGTCTTTATCCTTATAACCACTGTTTTTCTCTCAGCTTCTATTGGAAAACAGTATTATTTTGTTATTTTTGAGAGTTAATCTTTAGAAACAACTTATTGCTTTCTTGAAAGAAAAAGACATAAGACTGAATTTCTTTACGTGTGATTTTTTTTTGGAACAAAATTGCAGCAAAATATTGGAAAATGCTGTAAAATATACCTCAGAGCACTGATATCTGTATTCATTCAATTATTTCCTCAATGGTATTACACTGTAGTCTCGGCAGTTAGGATGCACTAAAGGGAAGAGCTAAAAAGTAAGACACAGATTTAAAAAAAGTGATTTGCTTAAACTGTGTGTAGAGGCCAGAATGAGGGAACTAGGAGTGCTGGGGCGAATTTGGCCAGGTTACAGTTTGGGTGAGTGGAAGGTGCCCAGAAGCTTAGGAAGATGGTTGTCTGTTATATCCTTGGCAGGCTATAACCTATATATCTAATGTTACTACAGCAGTGATCAATATGATGAACATTTGCCATAATGCAAACGCAAGTCCAGAACTACGCTGACACACACTCACTATATAAGAAAGAAGCTAGCGTTTAATAACAACAGTTAGTCTGCTCCATTTTAGTACTTAATATTCCTAAGCATTTGCATTTGAACATTTCTTGTTCTGTGCCTATAATTGCACACAAGCATATAAATTTACTCTTGACAGTCCTACAGATCTAAAGGACTTTAGTAAAGGCATACAGATCAAGTTACTATGGACTGCAAGATAAACCTTATGGCAGACAGTAATTCTTCCGTACTTATATAAATGATCTATATTCCATCTACATACAAGATGTACAAACCTTTTAGGTAGCGTAGAAAGCACAAAATCTGGTTTACAGTTACAAAATAAATCAAAATCACATTTTTACACACTAGATTTAAGTTTAACATATTCCCAGTGGGTAAGACACTGGCTAATATGCATTAAATTACTCATTCCCTCCAACAAGGCTTTTTTGAGTTTGTACTCAAACTCCCAGTGGGTGTGCCCTGAACCTTTTAACAAATTAAGTTATTGCTTCACAGTTCAAAAAATTTTAATGTCTATAGAATGATACAAGTTACTAGAAAACTGTAAACGACAAATTATTTGGAAAAAAGTTACCTTTACATTGGCTACATTCATTCAATTCTAGGTCTTAAACTGGATTTTATAAGCCACAATAACCATGGTAAATACAAATTAGTTAATGTTGTAAAAACAGCTTATGATATCTCAATAACAATTCAAGCAATACAAACAAAGATGGTAGCATTTTCTTCAAACAGCTATGACCTTTCATATGAAGCTAAGCAGTTTTGATGTGTCACTTGATTGTTGAGATACATAGTAAGATATGCACATTATTACAATACAAATAAATAATATACAAATAATATTCAATGTTTCTTTATCTGTACTAGACAGAGGTCAAATATCAATACAGTTGCATTTGCTATTGTGCAACCTTTAACATGAAATCTTCTAATGCATTGTATCTACCATGGTTTTGGAATTATTAATGCAAATGTGCAATAACTTATGCCTAGAGGTGTCAGTAGGCTGTAACTGCAGAAATGCCTGGATAAGTCATTAGAATGCAATGAGTTAAGTACCAACAATTGCTCAGAAATACACAGGCATAACTATTTTACAGATATTCTAGTTACCACATTATATTTCTAATGATCCTGCATATTTAAGCACTGCTGTTGTATTTATTTCCATAAAATATTTAAAACCCCTGATTAGAAGTTATTAAGTTCACCAAAAGACATATTATTTCCTCCTGAAACAAAATATTCACTAATCTACACTAACACACCATTGCTTAGGTCACACTTTGCAGCAGTTACTGCGGATGGTTAATTGCTGCCAATGTATACATACTCATACATTTAACATAAGTTTCCAGCATTCACTTATAACCTTCATTCTGTTTAGTACATGTTTATTTATTCTAGTTGCATCTCTAACTATGCACACTCAGTTCGCACATCTTCATGTACATTTCGGTTGTCTGAAACTATTTAATTTTTTACTGTTTAATTTAGCATGTTTTTATGTTTAAGTAAAACAGCTGTCCTGTAACATTAATCTTCATTATTCAAAGACACACAATTTTATTTACATGTCATTAAGAACTCAAATCAGAAAAAAACTATTATTTATAGATTATATATCAGGAACTGATTTTTCCTTCTTCTCTATCAAACTCCATCAATGTTTAGTAGAATGTTTATATTACATTTTGTAAAATCCTTCTCCAAAAATAAATCTTTCTTTAACTGCTTTTTTCCACATTAACATAAAGACAATTCTTGAAAAGCAGGTAACTGGAAGTGTCTTACCTGTTCCTACCCATAGTTTCATGATCCTTTATGACCACGTGAATTTCTGCATTGGGATCCAGTGGTACTCCTTTTAAATCCCATTCAAAGCCCTGTGAGTAATAATCAAGCAAAAATAAGGTAACCAGTATGTATACACATGCCTTATCCTAAGATGCAAGAAAAAACAGTTTATAACCTGAGTTTAAAATAAAAAGTACTCAAGCTTATTATGTTGACATTATGTACATACTCATCTCGCCACTGAGACATGAAATTGAAGATACTCTTTTCTGAGAAATGATAGGAATATGAACGTTGGTAGAAGGATTATGCTTTGCCAGAAGGTAACACAAAGAATGAAACACTGAAAGCTATGTTCAGCAAATGGGAGGTGTTGCTTTTTCTCCACTCCTCCCACACCGGGAAAAAAAACTTTAAATTGTGTACTCTGAAAGTGGTTTTAAATAAATGGTGAATCCAAAATAATGGCCTAGATTACATTACAATGAGACCAAAGAGTAACAAAGTCTGCCAAGGTAATCAGGTTAATCTGTCTAGGCTTTACATCCAAATCATAGCTTCCCCCCTTCACTAGTCCAAATCATCTGCTTGATTTCAGTTTTAATTCACTTATAGAACTGTGCTCTGTAGTCAACAGTCCAAGAAGATTTGAAGAACTGATAGCATATCCGTAAAGGAAACTTCCTAATATTCCCCTTGAAAAGTTCCTTAGCAGTCTTTCATTTGTGTCTCCTTCTGCACCTTTATCATCCATTGCAAATTCCAAACCTTCTTCTTGTTTCTAATACCCTGTTTTTCCACTTAATATGCTTCACTTAAAGCAATTACAAGAAAATCAAAATCTTAACCAACTGTAACTAATGCTTTTTTCCACTTAATATGCTTTATTTAAAGCAATTACAAAAACGTGGAATTCAAAGTTTAAACCAACTGTAACTGAAGTATTGAATATTGAATATTGTAATCACACTTCACTTACAAAACACATTACTGTTTCCATCACAAGCAGTGCTCACCAAAGTAGTATGCAGAAGCCCTTAAAGTAGTCAGAACATACTGCCACATCTTAAACCATCCCTTTCGTGGGTGACTGAATAGTTAGGCATACTAACACACCACTCAGCAGGGTGAGCAAAGACATAATGATGGTCACAGGTTCACTGGTTCATAGGTGATTATCAGGTTATTGGCCCAAAAGCCATTTTAAGCCTAGCCAAGTTTACTCCCAAACTACCAAAATATTGCTGTTATATGTCAATATCCCCAAGAAAATTTATGGTAATGATATAAGCTTGTGATTACTACTGTTATTCTGTATTGGCATCAGCCCCTTTCTTCTCATTTTCTACATGGGGTGTCACATCAAGAGTTACTGTTGAACAGTCTGAGGAAGTTCAACAGGTTTATATGGCTTTGTGGAAAAACACTGAATGCAGCAAGGTATGAAGATTAACTGGGCAAGGAACTCCAGCCATTCTGAGCAAGGGCAGGACATGGCTAGAATCCAATGAAGGAAGAAAGGGGTAATATGAAATGAGAATGTATAATGGAAGTTAGACATTTTTTTATGCTGTCTTTGGCCTCCCATCTTCTCACAACCCTTAAGACCATCTTCATTCACTCTTCTGTCTAATACTTCCTGACATCCAAGGACATTTGGCAGGGGAGGTAACAGCTGGGGCTGTAATGAGTCAGATCTTATCAGGTTTCATGCTTCAAAATGATCCTTCTTCTTAATAGCATAATCTGATAGGTGCCGTATGCAGCACCTCCCAAAAAGATATATATATATATATATATATATGGATCCATATCAGTTGATCGAGTTTACAATTTGATCAAATTTCCAAAAACCTGAAGCTTTTGAATGGAGATCGTGGTACAGCGAGGATCATAAAATTTACCATTTTCCTCAATGTTGTGTGATCTTGGAGTTTGCATATATA
Organism: Protopterus annectens; assembly: GCF_019279795.1. Taxonomy (NCBI): domain Eukaryota; kingdom Metazoa; phylum Chordata; order Ceratodontiformes; family Protopteridae; genus Protopterus; species Protopterus annectens. The sequence continues at coordinate 642,222,070 of NC_056730.1, forward strand.
TTTAGCAGGGGGTATGGGGGTGTGCAGGGGGGCTTGCCCTCTGTAAATCCGTAAAAAAAAGATTTTTGTGTTTTTCTAATGTTCGAGTTTTCAGAAATGTGATCATAATACTTCACCGATATAAATTTTGAGTTTCTGAAAGCTCAATCAACTGACACAGATCTCTCTCTCTCTCTCTCTCTCTCTCTAAATATATATATATATATATATATATATATATATACATATATATATATATATATATATATATATATATATATTCATATATATATATATATATATATATATATATATATATATATATATAATATATATATATATATATATATATATATATATATATATATATACATACATACACGCATATGTATATGTGTATAGATATATATGTGTATGTATCCATCTATCCATCCATACACAACCCCTTTTGCCCCATTTTTGCACATATGGTCAGGGTGTCACCTTCACCAGTGACAACCATCTAGAGCAAAGGTTCACACCACTGGGTAGCTAGCCCTGCCACCGTTGTTTTTTCACACAACACAGTCAAATGCACACTCACACCTATGGCCAATTTAGAGTGTCCAGCCCACCTACTGCATGTCTTTGGAATGTGGATGGAAACTGAAGCCCCTGGAGGAAACTCATGCAAATACAGGGAAGACATGCAGACTCTACACAGAAGGCTATCCATTGAGCCAGCTGGTAAATCCTTTGCTGTGAGGTGACAACGCTGTCCACTGTGCCCCTATGCTGCTTGCTTTCCCATATTTTTTGGCATGGAAAACCATCCCTACCCAAAAAAATAAATTTAAATCAATATAATGTAAAAGTAATCAAGTAAGAGCAAGCATGAAAAAAATATTTTATCAGCACACTTTGGCTAAATAAAACAATTAAGTGATTGTGCAAGTTTTCCCTCATAGAGTAAATGTTACAATTGGAAACAAGTTACAAAAAATTCTTGTAAAATCCTAAATCTGGAGGTAAAAGGGTTGCAAGATAATATCTCAGTTTATTAAAATGCATAAATAAAATCATTAAAAATATGTGATAAAAAAATTCAGTCTTAGGGTAAAAGTGTTCCCTAGGGGAAAATAACATTCAAAGAACAAAGTACTTGTAAAACTTTGGCAGGTGTGAAAAATTTAGTCGATTAATCAAAATCTTAACAGCACTGTTCAGTCTTAGCCTCCATACAGGTTTTGTACCAAGGGAATGGAGAACAAAAGGTCATTCCCTCATAAGGAACCTTCCACTGACCCTGGTTTTTAAGAAACTAAGTCTGACAAGCCTCATATACAAAGCCATGGAAAGACTTATCATGGAATTAATTAATCAGGATGTAGGAAGCCTCCAAACAATGGACCTTTCTCAGTTTGGATTCCTCAAGGGAGGTTACATTAAACCCCTACTTTGTTGGAAAGGTCCCCAAAGAGCCAGCTTGATGGCAAATTGCTACACACGCATTCCTTGACCTGGCCAAAGCTTTTGACACAATCCCCTACTAAAGGTATGTAAAAACTAAACAATTAGCCCTTATGCACCCAAAGGTTTGCCAACTGGCTCAAAAGATAGGATGTTCCATGATTGCCACAGTAAAGTGAAAAGTCTTGTTAGGTAAGTGGACATTTCATTTATGTACCTGCACTTGGGGGCTAAATCCAGCATTTTTCCTTAGTAACTGTGCTTTCTATCTCCCTGGCTGATTCATACAGACGCGGAAGTTCATACCCCAATTGTTAAGTCAGTTGCTGTTGCCGAGTGCTTCACACTGTTGGTTAGATTACCCATCCATTCTGCACTGCTGCAGCCATCGTCCAGAAGATAATGCGACCAGGCCTAATTGAAGGACGAGATGCGCCCTGTACTGATTTTTGCTTTGCTGCTCCTATTCTGGCTATCGCTTGCTGGTCAATACAGCTAATAAAGAAATAACTGTGGAATAGTCAATAGCAATCAGTATGAAAACATACACTAGCAAGCATTTACAAAACATAACAACAGATACTGTGTCTTCTGTGTGGAGTATACATGAATGTATTTTGCCTTCATGAAGTACCGTAGCTGGAACTAGGCACGTGAAAATCCACTCACCAATCATTAATGGACTCCAGAGTTCCACTGTAATAACCCCTAACTGAAAAAGTCAAAGACACAAACAAACAAAACAAAAGATACTGTGATATACGTAACTCTGATCACTCAAGACTAATTGATGTAATTTGCCAACACCTAACAGTATGGACTCGAGAAATTCCTTTGCCGTGTTACATAGAGCAAAATAATCCCAGAGAAATGAAATAATAACCAGAAGAGATGGACAGTTCAAATCACCAATAAGAAGAGCCCAGCACATGCAATAGCTCTGACCCATACCTGAAGGCATGGCTTCAGAGCTCAGACAAAAAACAGGGCTGAACCAAAGATAAATTGCTGGACTGGATTGGGAGGGGTGCTGAGACGTAGTGGGTCAGCAGTTAAACAAATATGTGGGTCGCGCATCTTCCCTCCATCCTCACGGGCCCTCTGCACCTCCTGCCCCGCCAGCCACAAATATCCTGTATGTAACCCTGCTCATTTCTGTGACCCGATAAGGGCTGCTAGAAAGGTACATATATGGTTTCAATCCAGCTAACGCGAAATTCAAAGAAATTGCCGTTTCAGAAGTGAAGTTGTAATTGGATGGTGTGCAACGATTCTGTTTCGGCGAGCCTTCGTGGGATTACTGCTATCTCTTGTATTGGTACCCAGCCCTTTCTTCATTTTCTACATGGAAGCTCGCCATTGAGTTGCCAGCTTTTCAACAAAAACACACTGAATGCGCAGGCGGCGGAAGATTAATCAAGCGTGAAGGAACTCCGTTTCATTCGGAGCAAGGGCAGGATATGGTTAAATCCAAATTGAAGGAAAGAAAGGGTACATGAAATGAGAATGTATGCAATGGAAGTTAGACATTTTTTATGCTGTCTTTGGCCTCCCCATCTTCCACAACCTTAAGACCATCTTCATTCACTCTTCCGTCCTAATACTTTACCTGACATCCAAGGACATTTGGCAGAGTGTAACAGCTGCTTTAAAGGCTGTAATGAGTCAGATCTTATCAGGTTTCGCCGCTTCAAAATGATCCTTCTTCTTAATAGCATAATCTGATAGGTGCCGTGTGCAGCACCTCCCAAAAAGATATATATATATATATATATATGGATCCATATCAGTTGATTACGAGTTTACAATTTGATTCAAAATTTCCAAAACCTAAAGCTTTTTGAATGGAGATCGTAATACAGCTGGTGAGGATCATAAAATGCAATTACCATTTTCCTCAATGCCAGGTGTGATCTTAGGCTTTGCATATATATTTAGCAGGGGGCATGGGGGGTGTGCAGGGGGCTTGCCTCTGTGTAAAATCCCGTAAAAAAGATTTTGTGTTTTCTGAATGTTCTGGAGTTCTTCAGTGAAATATGCATCTATAATGCTTCACCGATATAAATTTTGAGTTTCTGAAAGCTCAATCCAACTGACACAGATCTCTCTTTCTCTCTCTCTCTCTCTCTATATATATATATATATATATATATATACATACTATATTATCAAAGATATGTATATGTGTATAGATATATATGTGTATGTATCCATCTATCCATCCATCCACAACCCCCTTTTCCCATTTTTGCACATATGGTCAGGGTGTCACTTCAACAGTGGCCATCATCTAGAGCCAAGGTTTACACCACTGGGTAGCTAGCCCTGCCACCGTTGTTTTTCCACACAACACAGTCAAATGCACACTCACACCTATGGCCAATTTAGAGTGTCCAGCCCACCTACTGCATGTCTTTGGAATGTGGATGGAAACTGAAGCCCCTGGAGGAAACTCATGCAAATACAGGGAAGACATGCAGACTCTACACAGAAGGCTATCCATTGAGAATCAGTCTGGGGGACCTCTTGCTGTGAGGTGACAACGCTGTCCACTGTGCCCCTATGCTGCTTGCATGTACATATATATCAGCATGGTAAAAATGCCACCAAAGAAAAAATAAACTTTAATCAATATCAACGTAAAAGTAATCAAGTAAGAGCAAGCATGCAAAGAAAATATAACTCAGCATAAGATGAAGCATAAATAAAAACAATCATTAAGTAGATGTGATACAAGAATTCAGTCATAGAGTACAATGTTACTATGGGAAAAATAACATACAAAGAACAAAGTACTTGTAGATCCTTGGTCATGGACTGTGAAGAAGATTAGGGTGTGATTAATCAAAATCTTAACAACACTGTTCAGTCTTAGCCTCCATACAGGTTTTGTACCAAGGGAATGGAGAACAGGAGCAGTCATTCCCCTGCATAAGAGAGAACCTTCCACTGACCCAAGCATTTACAGAAACATAAGTCTGACAAGCCTCATATACAAAGCCATGGAAAGACTTATCGTGGAATTAATTAATCAGGATGTAGGACACCTCCAAACAATGGACCTTTCTCAGTTTGGATTCCTCAAGGGCAGGTCATACTTATTCAACCAGCTGGATTTTATTGAAAAGGTCACCAAAGCAATGGATGATGGCAAAATGCTACACACCACATTCCTTGACCTGGCCAAAGCTTTTGACACAATTCCCCACTCAAGTATACTAGGAAAGCTAAACAAACTGTGAGTAAACCCTTATGTCACCCACTGGACTGCCAACTGGCTCACAGATAGGATGTAGACAATCAAAATAGGGGAAGTTACCTCCACAATGACACCAGTCACTAGTGCTGTCCCACAGGGTGTTGTGTTGGGACCTCTCCTGTTTTGCATATACTTTTCTGAAGTAAAAGCCAATACCAAAGGGCTCTGGCTAATTAAGTCTGCAGATTACTGCAAACTAGGTGCAGTCATTTAATTCCCAAATGACTTAGCTATCCTGCAGGAAGGTTTGTCCTAAAGAAATACTGGTGTCAAAATCATGGTCTGAAACTAAATGCCAAAAAATGCATTATTGTTTCCTTTCGGAGGTTATCTACCCTAGGGAACTACCACATAGACAATACGTGTCTAAGAGCTGATCCAGTTGTTCGGGATTTTGGAAATTATCTGGAAAGTGACTTAACTTTTGTTCTAAGAAAATCCTTCTGTATTGCACAGTTTATGAACAAAGAGATTATGTCTAGATCTAAGGATGTCATTGTCCCCATTTATTCAGCCCTAATTAGGCTAGCCATTGAATATAATGCCCCTGTCCAGACACACTGCAACAAACCTGGAATACTTACTAAAGATAATCTTTTACCGAAAAGGATACAAGGCATATGCCCAGTTCAACATGAGCAATGATAATGCATACAGCTCAGAATATCTGTACTAAGTTTGCCAACCGTCCAGAATTCTTCTGGACTGTCCAGAATTAAGAAACCCTGTCCGGAAAATGGAGATTGGCTCTTGTATTAAAGTCTTGAGAAAAAATAAAATAAGTTATGGTTGAAAGCTATGTCCAGGGATATTAATTTTCTTTTAATTAAAAAAATGTAAAGAGGCGTTCTTCTTTTAACAATGCCCTTCGTCCAGTCGCACAGAGCGAAGACCCAAAATGGGTCACAAAAGCGCAAACACCTGTTAAATCTGTGCCGCTGGTGGTTTACATCTTTGTCTTCATGTGGAGTTTGAATTCCAGTCCAGAAGCTGTTTTGGATTAGCGCAGTGGAAGATAATCATGAATTCACTACCTTGAAATTGTGTATGTTATTAAAAACTATGAAGTTGGAATGAGGATGAAGACATAAAGTAGTTTCCAGTTTATAGGAACTGTTATTTATTATTGTGTGTTGCTGATTAATATGTAATCAGACATCTAGCTTTTGTTGTCTGAAGTTTTAGTACTGGTTAGGTGTGCTGTTAGTTTGCATACAAATTAATTTATCATTTTCTGACTTAACCAACTATACATTTCTAAGGATACTAGTTAAAAAATCTTCCTATAGCCGTGGGTCACAAAGCACTCGTTTAGACCGAAAATGTTAAAATATACCTTTTTAGTTGTGTTTAACAAGGCAAAACAGCACTTTAACAGAAGATAGCGAACTTGTTTGGTCCCTACACATACTAAGCCATACAGTCATTCAAATTTAATAGACAACTATGAAAACACACATTTTGCCATTCTTCAACACTTGCAATGTACAAAACCCAGATGTTGCTTACTTTTGCTTATTAATACT
>NC_056730.1:642228782-642250277 GCF_019279795.1 Protopterus annectens
TAAGGAATTTTTAAAGTTTGCCAACTCATTACACTCTGAGAACACATGCTGTCGGGTACCTCTTTCTTCCCCATTACATCTCTAAAATTTGCCATCCTCGTGAGGAAAAATTCTTTGGAGTCTGCTTGGGGTACTAAAGTATCTATGCAAACACATCCGGGCAAAACTCCTAAATCTTCCAGATTTTGCTGCATATTTGACAGCCACACATATGTCCTCACATTGTTTCTCTGTGAATTGCATATCTAATCTCTCTTTCCAAATGTTTTCTGACCTCTTCTGATTGATTCTTATAATTATTGCGCAATAAGTTATATGCAAAAGTAATTATCACCTTTTTAACATCAGTTTCAGTTCTAGATTCAATTAACAACTGAACCAGTGCATGTCTTTCAGTTAGGATTCCCTTATCTCTTTCCCTTTCTATTCTGATATCACTCCATGATAGGGAAGGCAATAACTAGCCTGCAATCCAAATGTCTTTTTGGCGGATTCCCTAGCTATTACTTTTCCCTTTCTAATTATTCGCTCATAATACCTTGGTACTTTTACCATCGTCCTTCAATAAATCTCAGTCTCCCTTTGCCTGTTTTCTGTACCCTAATTACAGTCATCCCTATCAGAAGAATTTCCTTTCTCCATTCTCATGTTGGCTTAGTTTTTAATATACTTCCTCCTACTTTATGAATATAATATTCTGTATTGCTGTTGTTATTCTCCTTAAGGATATGCATCCAAAATACAATTCTTTCCTTATTTCTTGAATTGCCCCCTGCTTCATCATCATCATCATCATCATCATCATCATCATCATCCCTTTCTTCTTTGAACTGTAGAATTCTGCTTAAGTTATGTATAAAAGCATTAACTGAGTAGCTCTAAAATATCCCTTCCTATCAGGTAATCTTAAACCTCCTTGTTCTACTGGGAGGATCAAATTATTCCCCTTGACTCTTGCCTTCTTCCCCTCCCAAATAAAATCCATCAACTCTTTACTAATTACTATCCACAACTTCTCTTCTGGTTGATAAAAATATGCATGACCTGTGTATAAAACTAAAGGGACTAAAAACAGTTTTACTGCTTGCATCTTCCTATCCATATCCATAAGCAACAGCTTCTAGTTTCTCAGCTTTTGTATTATCTTTTGCTTAGTCTCTTCCTACATATCCTTAGCTGCTAATTCATACCCCTAAATACTTCATTTTATCATGTCCCCATAAACATGGGTATTGCTGAACCAATTAATGTGTGCATTTACAACTGTGAAGACTGCCAGCCTGGCTATATAGAATTTTGTAAATAATTCTATGTCCTTGTAAATATTAATATGATCCACAGGATTGTTTGACAAATGTAAGAAAACAGTGTATGCTTTAAAAATATAACCACAGTGCACCCTGCTGGAAGAAAGCTGATAAGCAAAGGATTTTATGACTGTGTTTGATCTCAAGCTTGGAGACAGGATGTCTGCAGCTAGGAAATTCTTTGTATTGTTCTAAGACAGAGATAATTGCTAGATTTTACATGTAAAGTGTATTTTATTGCTGTGGCTTCCTGGCAAGAGCAAATCACAAAAAGAAATGTTAAAATTTTGAGTTCTGTGAGCCAGGGAAACTTAAGTAGAACTATCAAGAATAATGTAATCTGAAATTAATCAGCAGCAATGTGTATTATCAATTTACGACTTTCTCAGAGAGAAAGATTGAGCATTTTGTATTTTGTTCTGAATCTGACAACAACTCACCAGCACTTTGCCTCATAAGTAGAATTTAGAACATAGTTTCTGTTAAAGACAGATAGGAAAACAGCCAGATTAGTCTAGCTGTTTTCTATATTTATGTGAGATTATCCTACAATATTATTTTAAAGTATTTTCCTGTGATCTCCGAACTCTTTATTGTCATTGTGTTGAATTGATGAGTATTGTCTTGTGTTTTTATTATTTATTATTAAATATTTTAAACCTTTTAACTGTGGCTGTTTTGTGTAGAGATATTTTAACCTCTCAAGAGTACTTGCATGTATTTGGTGATACTGTATAAGCCACTCCAATAGCCTTAGCCCTAGGTTACACTTACTATTTGGATAACAGTAATAGCACACAGTGGAACGGGTCACTCTTTGGGAAGGGCCTTACAGTAGCTGATACGTAGTGGTTGGTGGCAGTGATTTCTACCTTATAGTCTAGGCAGGAGGGGGTATAGCTGGAGAACCTGTGCCATGCTTCCCCAGGAGTGTCTGGTTTGTACATAATTCATATCTCAAAGTGTGTGTGTGTCAGCTACATGGGCAGGGACACGAGCACTGGTTGGACAGAGAGGGTGCTGGAGGTTTTGACTTGACCACTCGGCTGAGATCTGAACCCTATAGCTGTACCAGTGGGGAGTCTTATTGGGGGTCTGCAGAGAAAGGGAGAAACCAGCCCCAGACTGACTGCAATCTCTGTGTGCTGTTAAGGGAAATTGTACTTTACTGTGTGTGTACTTGTTATCCTTCCAATGTGGATGCCCCTAACTGGTGCCAGTGGTGAGGATTGAGGCTCCTTGATTACTGGACCAGTGCATGGACGTCACAACAACTATAGCATTTGTTTTTATCTTCATTAATTTTATATCCCAAAGAAAACAGAACTGTCTTAGAATGTTCCACAACAATAACATGTGCTTTTCTGGTTCCATCAGGTGCAAAATAATATCATCTGCAAATAAAGACAACTTCTCTTGAACACCATACCAAGTATGTCCTTGAATTTCTGAGTACCTTATTTTCTTTAACAACCAGAAGTGAGAAAAACACACTTTATAATAGCAAAGCTTTCGGTTAAAATCCTTCCTCAATACTAATACAAACAAATCTAAAAACCAAATGGTTTAAATACAGGTCACTGAAGTCACATGACCAGCAGTCCAAAAATCATGTGACCACAAGTATATAAAACAAATCATTAAAATTAAAAAAATTAGAAAAATTAGAAAAAACATAACATTATCGCAACCTAGTATGTTGCAATTTAACAAGAATAGGTTTCAAGGTAATCATATTATTTAAACCTGGAAAATGGTCAGAGTTCAACCTAAGAATCCATTCATACTCTTTTAATTCAAGTAAATTACCACTATCACCACCTCTGGCAGGAGGCCGTATTACATCAATAATTCTAACGGAGAATCTATGTTCAATACCTGAATCAACTGTGCTTATACAAGGCATTACTGTCAATGGCCCTTCTAATCTCCGATTTGTGTTCAATGATGCGTTCTTTTTTTACCCACATAGAATGCAGTACATTTCACGCAATTAGCTAAGTACACCACATTAGATGTAACACAAGTGGTAGAAAAATTAAACTGATAAACTTTACCACTAATAGGATGTTTGAACTTATCACTGCAACTAACCACAATATCAGAACAGCAGGAACAATTCAAACAGCCATACGTGCCGAGCTTAGTGGTAAAAGTCCTCTCTACAGGCCTAAAAAAATCTCCTCAGAGGAGGGAAGTAAATATTGTGGGAAGAAATAGCCAGGGAATTGTTATGGCTAGGCTTGCATAGGCCCTAGGGCCGACAGCCTAGTACCAACCTATGAACCTATAAATGCACATCCTCCTGTGAAATATAATTTCTGTCTAGTCTAGCTCAGTTATGCAACTCTCAGAAAATGGACAGTTCAACCATTCCACAGAGGACTGAAAAATCCATCTGGAGTTAGAGACTTGAACTGGAGGCCAAACATTTGGAAATATAATCAATAGAGAGACTGAGGCATCTGGAAGCTAAGGAAAATGAGATGCAGAGGCAATACAAAAAGGAGATGCTGACTCTTCACCATGGTCATGGAGGTAATGAGGAAGGGAATAACTGAATCCCAGAAGCAACAATGGTCAGTAAATTTCTTCCACAATTTACAGAGGGTGATACTTTTGATAGTTTTATTCATATGTTTGAAATGGTATGTCAACAGTATAATGTTGACCAAGGGATCTGGGTATGGTCCCTGACCCCCTTACTCCATGCTATTTCTAAATTGTATGATAATGATTGCTTAAATTATAATACTGTTAAAATTTGTTTATTAGTGTGTTTTAAGGTACCACCTGAACTTAAAGAAAAAAGTTTCATGAGCACAGACACAAGGCAGATGAAAGTGTGTCTAAATATCTTGCTGAGTTAAGCACTTATTTTCATAGATGGGTGAGTGGATGTCAGGTTACCACTTTTGAAGGGCTGGCAGACCTTTTGGTGAGGTAACAAGCCCTTAGCACTTTGCCTGAGGACATGAGGACATGAGGATCTGGTTGGCAGATAGGGAATGCAGGACCACAGATGAGTTGTGGAAAAAGGGAGATCTACACCTATCAAGCAGGGCATCACTGCATATGATCGGGATACCCATTGCTGCACATGGGTCTAAGGGAAGCCATGGTGGGCAGCTTAAACCACCCCAACTGAGTCCTACAATAGCAGGGAAGCCAGTAGTTCAGGTACACAGCCAGGACCAAGGGTTAAATGTTTTAAATGCAACCAGTGGGGCCATGTAGCATATAGATATCTATGGAAGCAAGGTGGGGACCAAAAGGTGGGAGAGCCAGTAAGTGGAAATGACAGAATGCCAGCAATAGGTTGTCTGGAGACAGCAGGGGTACAAAATTACCACAACAGGTTATATCCAATCTTGGTAGATGGGAAACAGGCCACTGCTAAGACATACAGCCTCTGACCTAACCATTGTGAAGCCTAAAAAAGTTAAAGAGGAGCACTACTTGCTTGGGCAGTCTACTCCAGTCAGAACTTTAGGAGAGACTCCAACCATATACCTTTGGCAAGGGTTCACCTTGACTGGGAAGCTGGAAAAGGAAGCAAGCAAGTAGGTGTGTTTGAGGATATCCCTGCAGATGTCCTGATAGGGAATGATTTTGATAATAATGTACCTTGTGTGGTTCATAAGTTCATAGATTAGTACTAGGCTAACTGCTCTTGTGAGCTATTTGAAGCCTAGCTATTTCCCCAGTGTGAGAATCAAACCCTGCACCTTGTCTTTTTAAGGTAAACACCTTAACCATTATGCAGTTACATGCAGTCAGGCTTGGAGACAAGCATGTGGGTCTGGTAGCCTGGGGGGACGCAGACAGACTGCAGACGTGAAGCCAGGACTGGTGTGGTGGTTACTTCAGAGAGAGAGAGCTACCCTGCACCAGTGAGACTGAAGGTGAGTCACAGCTCCTTATGGGTACTGATGTTCTCTTGGACAGAATAACTGCAAGGGCAGAGGTGGGTAGTAGTACCCAGGCTGACAGTGAGGCACAACTGTCAGAGAATACCAGACTTCTTGTAGAAGGGGAGTTGGAAAGGGTTACAAAGCGAGAATTGAGACAGGCTCAGCTCTCAGACTCTACATTATAAGGCCAGATGGAGGTAGCCAGTGAGGCACCTGATTGTCAAGGAAAAGGGGAATCTGCATACGGTGACAAAGGATTACTGTAAAGAGAGTGGACCCCTGAGGGATGGCTAGAGGTTGAGAAAATACAGCGGTTGGCTGTGCACAGAGCCTACCATCTGGCACTTGAAACCATAGTCCATGACATTCCCTTTGCAGGTCATATGGGCATAAAGTGTACAAACAGACATATTATGCAGAACTGTTATTGGCCTGGGATTTCCAGGGATGTAACAGGGTACTGCAAGACCTGTGAGCAGTGCCAAAAAGTAGGCAAGGCAGGAGACAATGCTTACCACTCCCACTGATAAGCTATAAGGCTTTCCTGCAACACAGAAAGGTCTGGGGTCTCAGAAACTTACAAAACAGTCCTGGATACAACAAATCTGTATCTGGACTAGACTAGTTACAGGAAAGGCAGGAAATAAGCTTAGAATTTTGGAAAAAAACTCAGTTCCCATGAATTACCATGTTGATGGGAGCCCACGAAACACTGATGGGACCATAAGAGATATGGACACCCAGGTCAACAGCCACCTCACCTTCGACCACCACATTGCTACTGTGGTCAGAAAGTCCTTCTACGTGGCACATCTTATAACCAAAGGTTTCGCATCCAGGAAGAAAGAGATCATCATCCCTCTCTACTCATCCCTCATTAGACTAATCATCGACTATAACGTCCTGTTTGGCATATACCTGACCAGACACCTACAACAGCTTGAGAGGCCACAAAAGTACCTCACAAAAAGGATCCTAGGCATTAAACACTGACTACACAGACTGACTCAAGAAACTTCAGCTGTTTTTTGTAGAACAAATACACTTCACGTTTCGTCCAAAACTTCATCAGGATGAATGAAGTTTTGGACGAAACGTGAAGTGTATTTGTTCTACGTATCATTAAACTGTTGCTGCTGCTTTTGGATTACTTCCTCGTGTGGTGGTCTACTTTTCACAGTTGTTCTAGCCCTAATTTTGGCACTTGTGCTGGGACTTCGGTGCTTGTGTTAAATGTTTTAAATACTTCCTGTGATTTTGAACTCTGATGTAACTGTAAGTATATACTGAGTATTTTCTTGTTATTTTATTATTTATTATTCAATACATTTAAACCTTTCATTGTGGCTTACCTGTGTAGAGACATATTTATGTTCTGAGAGTATCAGCATATTTATTTGGTGACACTGTCTAGGCCACTCCTAATAGCCTTGCTCTTGGTCAAACTACCATTTGTATTAACAGTAACATTACACAGTAAGATTGGACACCTGTTGTTAAGGGCCTTAAAGCAGCTGATAAGGAGTGACTGGTGGCAGGGGAAACTGCTTTACAGTCTGGGCAGAAGGGGGCATAGCTAGTAAACTTGTGCCAACCTTTCCCAGGTGTGTGTGTGTGTGTGTGTGTGTGTGTGTGTGTGTGTGTGTGTGCATTTGCGTGTGTATAACTCAAATTTCAAAGAGTGTGTGCGTGTGTGTGTGTGTGTGTGTGTGTGTGTGTGTGTGTGTGTGTGTGGGACATGAAGCACTAGTTGGACAGAGAGGGTGCTGGAGGTCTCAGCTTGGTCACTCAGCTGAGATCTCAACTCTATAGCTGTACCAGTGGGGAGTCTTATTGGGGATCTGGAGAAAAAGGGAGAAACCAGTCCAGGACTGACTGTGGTCTCTGTGTGCTCTTAAGGGAAATTACACTTGATGCAGGGAACTGCATCTGGAAACAGTGTTTGTGTACTTGTCATCCACCCAATATACATCCCCCACTGGTGCTAGTGGTGAGGATTGAGGCTCCTTGATTACTGGGCCTACGGTGGGGCATCACATCGCCCATGATGCCTTAATAAAGGGAAGCTTGCAAATCTCTTTCTATATCTTTCTGTGTTTTGCCAGGTTCTTTCTGGCCTAGACTTTTTGATTTCACAACAGACACAGACAAACTAGAACTTGACCAAGCTCCTAAACCTGTACAATAACAATTTCCTTTACACTAATATGCAAGGGCATATCTGTGGAAGCATGGCTAAAGTGTTTGCTTTTAAGGGCCTAAATCAGAAGTAAGAAAATGCAGATAACAGATGGTAAAGCTATCCCCATGATGCCTTATCCTGAAAGGAAAAAAACGCAGATCCTTAGTAAACCTAGGCTGAAGTGGTAGATACAATAGAGGCCACATATATGTTCATGTATTTCTATGCAGTTCTTCCAGCATTTCAAGTGCCTGGATCTGATGCCCCTATTGAATAAACAGGAAAAGAAAACAATCAGGAGCTCAGACATTAAGCAGAGCTGAAAGAAATGGCAGATGCAGTGAATAGTAGGGCTGAATTAGTTCAGTATGCAACAGTATATGTGACTGCTCAGAATTTGCCACACTAATTGTGTTATTAACTGTGACTGCTCAGAATTCTCCATACTAATTGTGTTTTTAACAGAACCTTGCCTAATCCAGAGTCACTCAAGCACATTTTTTCTTGGCACTCCACTGGGAACCATCACAGGAGAGCACATGAACATCAGCATTACAGAATTACTCCTTTTACTTTTCTAAGAGTATTGTTTGCAAATGAAAAATTCACCCATCTGAGGGGGATGGGCATTTGCTGCTGGACACCAGGAAAACAAACTTGAGGTGCTATACAAGCAGGGGCAGGGCACCCTACTGATAACACATTGTGGAAGTGAGGGGTGGTTCAGCACTGACATCCATTGCAATCCCCACCCTCAGGTGGTACTGGGCACACACAGGTGTGGTAAAAAATAGAAGGAAAAACACTCTATGGCAACAGTGTGATGCTGTCCCAAGGTCCTCAATCTTCTCACCAGCCCTGGACATCGGTCAGGTATAACCTGGGGGAGGCTAAAGCAAGATCCACTGGATGAGGAGAGGAACTGGGTGCAGCTACTGGTTAGCTGCTGGAAGCCAAATACAAGAAAAAATGACTGACAAATGTAATTAATTTATTTAAAATAAATGAGGATATCCAAGCATCCCATGTATGTCCCATGCTGTTTGTATGCCTTGTACCTGCACATCTTTTAGGGGTAGAAACCATGATTTTTGGCACACTACTCAAAAGAAAGTTACCTGTTCTTGCGCTAGGCATTTTTCCAGTCACCTGCTATGTTGATCATTGCTGCAACTGCAGTGTCACAGGGATTGGGATTCCAGATGCCTATATTCCGGGATCATACACTGTTTTGTGGATAGCTACCTGCCTCTTCAGATAACTGTTCTCTGTGACAGTTTACAATTTCATGGGAATATCTGCAGTTTCCACTTTAGAAGTTTTAACAAAGTCCAAAAGCTGTAAGGCTTTGCAGTATGAGTGTAGACAGCAATCTGTGTTTGAGGTCTGCAGCTAAAGGATGTTTATCCACAACTGTGTTTTTTTACTAGACTCAGCCCCAGTTTTACATATGTAATACTTTTAACTTTTGCTTTGAAATTGTCTGTCACGAATTACTGAAAAACTTAGCAATTTCTACAAAACAAGTAAAATCACAAAAAAAGCAAGGGAAGCAGAACATAGTACCAAATATAGTAAATACAACCCACAACTCCATCTGTAACTCCTTGGAAATGCTTAAAATAGTTAACCATGTTGCCTGTCAATCTGGAATGTCTTTTAAAGTTCCTGTTAAATGTAAATCATTAAGAAAGTTCCTTATTGTACTGAAAAATGATCAACAGATATTAAATGTAGACTTCCATGTTGTTGTATTAAGCAGGTAGTATACAATGGTCACTTTATTTTCCCAAAAAATATGAGAATGAAAAATACCAAACAGCATTTGACACCAGAAAATATTATGGTCAATACATTTCAGTTCTTTTAGCTTGTTATTTAAAAACTCCCATACGGGTATAAATTTTATGGAACCGAATTACGTACAAAATGTCCACTTTTTAATACATACCTTGCTAAATTTGCCAGGGCAATCTGTGTAGTGATGAGGACAGTTGTGTTGGTGCAGTATACTCTTAAGAGATAAATGTTATTCTGTGTGTGGCTATTCCTTCATTTGCATAATTATATTACGAAAGGACATAACCAAATGGAAATCCTCAATAAAATGTACAGGTACTTCTAATTTACTCAAATATAAAAAGACTACTGTTATGGACGGTTATTGTGTCTCATGTTTATTCTTAACAAAATGCATACTAAGTTGTAGTTTCTTCACAAATGCATCAAATAACATGTTTGTATGTTTATGTCAAAAGCAAAATTAAAAATAGATGCATGATTATGCATGATATAGCTTCATATAAAGCAGTAGCTTCATATTTCAAGTGTCTTAAAATTGTATTCTCTCTCTGTATTGGCAGATAGTTGAAGGCAAAGTAGGAGTTAAGGGATGTTATGTTTAAAAATGTCAGGTATCCATGGAAACAAGATTAATCAACAGTACGCTCTGGCCTTCTCAGGTTTGGAGATGAGTCTTTGCAAGGATGTCTGTGAGACAGTGTGTACTGGTACCAACGTTGCAAAGTTGCAGGCCAATAAATCCTAAGAACAGGTGGTCTATGTTTTATGAAGGCATATTTGTCAAGTGTTCACGTGAAGCTCTAAGCCAGGATCACAAAGACATAAAATATTTAAAAATTGTATTATTTGTTAAAAGCTATGTAACATCAGAGTTCTGCATGCATGAAATTGATAAGAAAAGGTATAAAAACTAAAGGTTTTCTCTACTCTTGGACACTGATCTGAAAATCTAAGTAGGCAGTCTCCCAGTGCTGCTTAAGGAATAAACAAGTACTCTGCACATCCTGAAGCATTATTCTTGACACAAGACTCAAAGGTAAAACTCTTTGTTATTTATTTCTGAACTTTAACATTTGGTGCCGTGACTCAGATTCGAACTTTGGCATTGCTGCAGGCCAGTGTGGAATAAATTATAAGAGCCCAGCACAGAAAGTTCTTCTGTGAATTCCATGTTGCTTTGTATGGAATAGTCAGAGATTCATAAACCTAAGTATTCAGGCTGTGCAAACATGCTAGACTAAAAATGGGGAAAATGGATTTGTGGAAAATTTTTCTCTCTTGTATGAGCATACAACAAGAGAGAAAATTAACACAAGGAGGCACCTTGTGTCAATGGTGGTACCCTCAAGACTAAACGGTATGAGGCATGAGAGATATTTTGTGTTGTTTAACTCATTACATCCGAGTGATGCCTGCAGCTGCATCTGCAGTTAACTCCTACCGACGCCTCTAGGCATCAAATATTGCCTGTTCATATTTGCATAAAAAATTGCAAAACATGCTATGTACAAGGTTTTAAAAGATTCCACCTTAAGGCTTACACAATTACAAACTCAACTGCATTAATGTTTGACCTCTGTCTAGTGCAGGTAAACAGATACTAACAGTTGTTTTTATGATATTAATTTATATAGATATAATTTTCATATTTTTCTAAATATCTTAACCAAGTAACACAGACAGAACTTCTTAGTCTCATATGAAAGCTCTCAGGTAGATGAATAAAATGCTGCTGACAGTAGGTGTGTACCTTGAGTGGTTGCTGAAATACTGTAAGCTGTTTATAAAATATTACAAATTTAACAGTTACTGTGTTTACTGAGACTTATAAAATTAGACATAGAACCTAAAGAATACTACCACTATAAAATAGTTTGTGCTGAAGAGTTTGCCATTTATACTTCTTTCATAACTCCTATGGTTCCAGACAGATGAACATTTCTTTGAAATGTGAAGACATAATTTGATTCTGTCAAAAGGCTTAGGCTCTGGTGATTGGAACAGTGCAATCTTCTTGAGCTCCGTTGGAGTGAATGAGTTAATGTATGAGTGAAAAGAAAGAAACAGAGAGAAAAAAGAGGTTAAAGTTAAATTAAGTTCATGAGCCTATAGCATGCTGGGGTATAGGTGTGTGTGTGGAAATATCAAGTTCACGAGCTTATAGCATGCTGGGAAATAGGTGTGTGTATAAATCAAGTTCACGAGCCTATAGTGTGGTAGTAATCAAGTTTATGAGCCCATAGCATGTTGGGATGTAGGTGTGTCAAAATACTTTCAGAGGATCCAAAGGAGTAATCAGTTCTAGGCACAGAACCTATCTACCCCATTATCCTGATCACAATGCTGGAGCTGTAAATTTTGAGCTTGTAATGGGGTGAAAGCAAGGAGATGCTGTGGGAAAAGGCTGATTGAAACCTTTCCTCTGTTATTGCATGATGGCAGAATCCCTACCCTTTCCTTCCTGAATTGTGTGTGAATTGACGTAGTCAGTTTTCTTTTCTTAATTACCAAGATCCAGGATCTACAAGGTAAGTCTTAATACAGAAAATGGGAACAAAGTTAAGCAGGCAGGATCAAATCCCTGTAAAGGGAATGCCTGCATATTTTATGTATCATATTATGGAAAGGAAAGTTGTAAGTATTTGAATGAGTGGTTTCAGTTTACTAAAAATTGCTCTAGTAAAGTATTTACATTAAATGGAACTTATGATAAGAATAAATCAGAGAATTTAAATGATATTTTGGAAGAAAAGAAAAACAAGGTAAGTGGGGAACAATGGGCAGTATTTTATTCTTGGTACATTGAAGCTCTTAAAAGGGAAAAAGAATGAGCATTAAGGGGATTACAAAATACTAATAAGAAGTTGCTACAACAGGTAAAAGAGTTCAAGAAGGCAGTACAGACCAGTAAAATGGATCCATTTATTCTGTCTTGGCAGGTTTGGAATACACTGGGGATGGCCAAAAAGCAGAGACTTCAGAAGAGGATGATAATCGTCCAGTAGCTACTGCATCCCAATCCTCATATTTACTGGTACGGGTGGCTCCTGTAGAAGATTCTTCTGTTTCTCAGACCCCTGCATTTCAGACAACTGTCCAGTGGACACCAGGTCAGTGTGGTACTGTTACATCTCAACCTACTTCCCCTGTTCAATCCTCATCTTCAGAACAGGCATCTGCAGTCAGGGAGGCTTCTTCTTCTTCTCCTTCTATTTTCCAACAAGACTCTACCTCTCCAACAAGAGCACTAGTATTTGATACACCTATAGCCCACCACACACATTCACACGACAGGGTAGGACAAGAGGTTGTTAAATGTGGACAGGATCTTTTGGTACCGCTTAGAGAAATATTGGAGGCTAATAATAGAGAGCTCGTTCATCACCCTTGGACCCCTGTTGATTTGCATACTATGTCCAAAAGTTTTCCAAATATTAGAAAAAAATCTGTTAAGGTTTAAAGAGAAATTAAAAAGTATAATGGAATTTTATAACCCTACTTTGACAGATTTAAACCAGCTGGTTTGGGTAGTCACTTCAGATGAAATAAGAAAACAGTTAATTGAAAAGGCTGAAATAACAGATTTTACTCTCACAGGGAATACATTAATAAACAAAAGGACAGCATTGTTATATAAAATTACAGAAGTATGTTAAGTTAGGGCAGATTGGTCTAAGATACAAGCATGTAGGCAAAATAAAGGGGAAGCCCTTGCAGATTATTTGAGTTGTCTTAAAGCAGTGTTTGCTAGGCACTCAGGAATACCAGATCCAGAAGAACAAGGTAAGCCAGCTATTGCAGCTGATTTTGTGCAGGGTCTTGCAAGCCCTTGTATAAAATCAAATAAAGCAAGCTTACAGACTGGCAGGGAAACAACTTGGAGCCCTTACTGAGTGCTGCAAATCACTGTACTGAGTATGAGTATCACGAAAAACAGAGAAAGGATACTGAGGATAAGCTGTTAACTTTGCAAATAAGACAGAATCCCCAAGGGGATGAAGCAAAGGCAGGGAAAGGGGGAGAGCAGTTGTTACAGGATTTAGTAAGAATGCTGGTCAAGGGTAACAAGGTGCAGCTGGTTGCAACAATGATCCGGCAGTACCCCACCTGCCTCATCTGATGAATCTTGTTTCAACTGTGGTGAAGCAGGACATTGGAGAGGAAAATGCCCACACAAGTGAATGCAGAGAGTCCAAGATACCTGGACTGAATGGCAGCTGAATTATAGCAATGCCGCATTTCCTTTGTCTCTAATGGACACAGGCAACTTGTAAATGTTTCATCTCCCAGGCCCCTGCTTGTAAATGTTTCATCTCTCAAACCCCTGCTTACACTTATCAAGGGTAGCAGAACTTGTCAGAGATTTGGGATGCATGGCTAGGCTTAAAAAGGCCCTTGTGGTCGTTAGCCTAGTAAACACCTATGAACCTATGAACCAATGAACCTCTACCACCTACTCAAATTGGAAGAGTCAGGCATCACCGTACTATGCCAAAATAATAAAACAGAAATAAATCTTAATCCTCTGCAGCCAACAGATCAAAAGGGACCCTATGTTAAGGCAGAAATAAATTCAAAGAAAATTCCTTTCCTGGTGTGTAGATCAGAGTGCGTGAACCTTTAAACAGCATTAAAGTCAGTGGGGCACATGCTGTGTGTAATAAACTACTTAAAAGAACCAAGCCTCATCATCTTTTTCATATACACAAGAGGAGTGAAATTGTGTCAGAATGGGATCCAGAGTCAAAACCATGAGGCACGCAGTTAGAAATTGAGGAATATACAGAAGTGGATTATTTAAAGATCAAATGACTCACAAACAGGTCAGAAACAAATTCCAGGTACTAAAACTCGCTTAAATATTTTTTTTCACAACAAATATAAAACGAAGCACTCAAACACTCAAAACAAATTTCTGATTAAATGAAATGTCTGAAACTGCAACATATTGATAGAAATATTTGAAATAATTACGAAAACGTTTGAAACAATATCTGAATGGCATAAGATTATAAAAAAGGGGAAACAACCATATTTTTTCACTATGTACTACTTTTTCACATTAATTAAAGCTAGTTGAAGTATCCAAAGTGTGCAAAGTGTTGGCAAGTGTGTACAGTATTACAGTGCAGTTATTTTGCAAAGTACAGTCTTTCAAAGAGATTACTGTGCATTCGAGCATTATTACAAGTACCTGGTGTGTGTGTTTGTTTGTACAAAATTACAAGGGCCAAGACTGCATTGTGTTTAAACTATAATCTGTGGGCATGGCAGAAGGCTTTTGCAAACCTGGTCCTCTTGTGTTTGATAAAATTACAGCAGAAAATTGGAGAGAGTTTGAGCAGGAGTACAATATTTTCATACAGGCAGCTTTTTCTGACAAAGACGCACATACAAAGGCATTTATTCTGCTTAATTTGTCTGGTTCAGAAGCCATTGAAAGACAGCATTAATTTGTGTATGCACCTGCTGTGTATGCAGGGGAGGGGGAAGACCACCATACTGTTATACAGGCCGAAAAGCAGGAAGACCCTGAGTGCTTAAAACATAAATTTAGAGAAATGGCAACCTCCAAACGAACATTACAATGGAAAGGCACTTATTTTACAAAACAGATCAAAAGCCTGGTGAAACATTTGTAGCATACATAACCGACTTCAGAAATAAGGCTAAAATGTGCAGATTTGGTGATTTGTGAGATACGTTAATAAAAGACAGGCTTGTGTGTGGTGTTAATAATGATACAGTGAGAAAGATTTTGCTTTGAGACAGTGATTTAACTTTAAACAAGTCCACTGAGATTTGTCATATATATGAACTTACAGAAAAGCACACCAACATACTTAAAAATGAAAAAAAGCATGCATGTGGCTTTTCCCAATGACAATGTAGATAGTATGCAGCATGAGGTTAAAAGATACAGGCCAAAGGGCATGGCCACTTCAACAAAACCCAGAGCAGCTTCAGTAAGGCCCAGGGTACATGCAGCAAAGCACAGGGGTGACTCACCAAAACCTGTAGTAAGCCTCATAGTCAACGGTCGTAATTGTGGTGGTAACCATGAACCCAGACAAGAAAAATGCTTAACTTTTGGTCAGCAATGCCACAAATGTAAAAAGTGGAATAATTTCAAAAGGCTTTGTAAATCAAATGAGGCTCATTCTTTTATTAAAACAGAGCATTCAAAGAGGCAAGTTGATCAATTAGAAAGCTGCGACCCTACTTTTTATGTTGGTGGTGTGTCTGTGCTTGGTGAAACAGTCAATGCAGTAGATTTATGGGCAAAAAAATGAAGTCTTTTGTACTGTTTGGATTAATGGGAGACCTGTAGAGCTCAAAGTAGATACTGATTCAAAGTTATAATGTTATGTCAGCAGAAACATTTGCTAGAGTAAGAGCTGGAGAACAACTTGATTTGGCAAAGTGTGCGAAGCTTGTTGCTTATGGCGATGAAGAGATTCAAACTGAAGGCTCAGTAGTGCTTTCATGTTACTCTGCCGGAAACAGGTATGACTTGCAATTTTACATAGTCAAGAGAACAGTGCAGTCAGTATTAGGCCACAGAAACAGTTTGAAAATGGGACTGCTTTCATTTAACAAAGAAGTCCACCATGTAAGCTTGAATGACAACAGCTCAAATGTCACCCAAACTATTTTTTTCTGAGCATGCTAATATTTTTGAAGACAAGCTAGGCAAACTCCCAGTTGTGTACTCCATGAAATTAGACCACGAGGTCAGCCCAGTTATCAGATCAGCATGGAAAGTTCCAGTAGCTATGCAGAGCAGAGTCAAAGCTGAGCTAGACTGAATGGTGCAGCTAAGAATAATTTGTCCAGTAGAAGAACCAACTGAATGTGTATCTTCCATGGTAGTAGCTCATAAGAAAAGCTCAGGTGATATTTGAATATGTATTGATCCAAGAGATTTGAGCAAAGCACTAAAAAGACCTCATCATCCAATACATACAGTTGAGGAAGTCGCTGCCCTCATGCCAAATACCACTGTTTTTTCTCTCTTTGATGCAAAAAGTTAATTTTGGCAGATTTTGCTTGACAGAAAATCTTCACTGGTAACCACATTCAGTCCACCATTTGGAAGATACAGATTTCTGAGAATGCCATTTGGAATAAATTCTGCCAGTGAAGTCTTTCAACGTGCGATGGAACAATTTTTTTCTGGCTATCCGTGTGCTATTATAGTAGATGATATTCTAGTAGGAGGCAATGGTGAAGTCGAACATGATAGAAACCTCAAGGAAGTTCTGGAAAGAGCTCATGAAGTGAATCTTAAGCTGAATCCTCAAAAATGTAAATTCAGGCTTCGAGAAGTTACTTATGTGGGTCATTTGTTTACCAGTTCAAGCAAACGACAAGATCCTTCCAAGCAAACTGCAATTCTTGAGATGCCAGCTCCAGACAATGTCCAAGCCTTACAATGTTTTCTTGGCATAGTCAACTATTTAGGCAAGTTCAGTTCAGATTTGAGTCAACTTTCAGCACCACTCAGAGAGCTGACACCCAAAGATGTAACCTGGTCCTGGTCAGAACAACACCAAAGAGTATTTGATGTCCTGAAACAGAAAATTGCCAGTCCACCCACTTTAAGATACTATGATGTTCACAAACCAGTCACTCCTTCCTGTGATGCTTCAAAGTTTGGTCTAGGTGCAGTCATTCTTCAAGAGGGTAGACCCGTAGCATATGCATTAAGAACTCTTACCCAAACTGAGATGCAGCATGCCCAGATTGAGAAAGTACTCTTGGCAATTGTGTTTGCATGTTCGAAGTTCCATGATTATATTTATGGCCAACCTATCCAGATAGAAACTGACTACCAACCTCTAGTCACTATTTTGAGAAAGCCAATGCACACAGCTCCTGCTAGATTGCAATGCATGATGCTTAAACTGCAAAAGTACAATTTCAATCGTGTTTACACAAAATGCAAACTACTTTATCGTGTTGATAGTTTATCCCAATTGCCCAGAAAAGCCACAGAACAGTATGAGAATGAGCGACCTGATTTTGAAGCCATGGAAGTGAAAAATGTTTCTTCCATACATCTTGATGAGCTTAGAACTCACACAGCTTCAGATCCAATTCTCCAGAAGCTCAACCACTTTATCAGTCAAGGATGGGCGTCACAACAATCTTGTTTACCAACAGATGTGCAGCAGTATTTTCTGTACAGAGGTGAGATTTTTTTGTCAGAAAATGGTATGATCATGAAAGGTCCTAAAGTGATTGTTCCAAAATCCTTGCAACAAGAGTACATTAATATCTTGTATTGTGGCCACCCAGGAACTGATTCTACAAAAAGAAGGGCAAGAGGTCTAGTATTTTGGCCTTCTATGTCAAAGGATATTGAGAAAGAGATTTCTTCTTGTTGTGTATGTAATAGTACAAAACTACATCAACAAAAAGAACCACTTCAGTTAAGCCAGATTCCTGAACTACCTTGGTCAGCAGTAGCCACAGACTCTTTGAGTAGAATGGTCAACATTACTTGGTATTAGTAGACTCTTATTCATATTGGTTTGAGATTGACCTACTTCCTAACCTCATGTCCAGTACTGTCATTACTAAGTTGAAGAGACATTTTTCTGTCCATGGTAGTCCGCACAGAGTCATTTCTGACAATGGTGCACAGTTTATAAGTCAGCAGTTCAAGCAATTTGCTGAAGCATGGGACGGTGTTCATATTGTGAGTAGCCCTGAGTACCCGCAGTCAAATGGCTTCAATGAACATGCAGTTCAAAGTGGAAAGCAGCTGTTAGAGAGATCCAAGCATGACGATACTGATGTTTTTCTAAACTTGCTTAATCTCAGAAACATTCCTCATGATAATCAACTTGGTTCACCTGCCCAGAGACTTGTCAAGACAAACCAAAACCACATTACCATTCAGTAAGGTTCTGTTGGCTACATGTGCTAAAAACAACAAAGCAGTGAAAGCTCAACTCCTGAAAAAGTGTTTGTCCCAGAAGTCCTACTAAGATAAGACCAGCAAACCTCTCAATCATTAAAAGGAGAGGAAATAGTGAGGATGCAGACAACAACAGGTTTTGATTGAATTGGATTTGTGAAATGTTTTTGTCAAGAATCGAGATAGTGGAATCACAGGGAATAGAATTTAGGCAGAATCAGAGGCATTTATTACTGGTGTCCAAGCCAGTGTTACAGCATCTTACATGTAATAAAAACTTAATTCTCAGAGTGACTTGTCCAATGTTCCTGTTCCAGAGGACATTCCATCAGCTATCCCTGATCCTCAGAATATCCCTGAAAGTCCTGAAGCAGAACATTCCCCAGTGATTGTCCCTGTTGCTAAACCAGTCCTAACTATTAGGTTCATAGGTTCATACTAGGCTATCTGCCCTAGGGCATTTATAAGCCTAGCCAGAGTGCGTTTGGCTTTCGCCACCCATTTTAAATTAATTTTGCTATGCCCTTTTTCGAGGTTAGTATACTGTGCCTCTGTCTAACAGTGACACAGAAGTGATACCCAGGGTAAACCTACGATCTCCCATCCACTCATCAATATTCCTCTTGAAGAGAGTCAATGAGGGACTCTGCCTAACCTGGACTGGGATTTTATTCCAGAGTGAAGGGAGCCTCTGGGTTATGAATCTGTCCCTCCAGCATGTCCTATTTATTTCAGTGCTGAGGTTCAAGTCTCGAGCGCCGTCTTCGATGGGATTTGGATTTTCTGAGGTGCAGCATGTCCATTAATTCCAGGTTGGACATGGCTTTATACGCCAGGCACAGATCGCCTCTGAGCAGGCGGTATGCCACTGAGTAGAGCTGGAGTTTCTTTAACCGGGCAGCATATGGCATCTGTTTGAGCCCTTTGATCCTCTTGGTGAGGTACTTCTGGGGTCTTTCCAGTTGTTGCAGGTGTCTGGTAAGGTACATCCCAAAAGGGGCATTGTACTCAATTACGGGCCTGATGAAGGATGAGTAAAGAGGCACGATGACCTCCCCTGATCTAGATGTGAATCCCTTCATGATTAGGTGGGCTAAATAAAATGTTTTTCTAACCACTTTGGCCACGTGGTTGTCAAATGAGAGATTGCTATCAACTTGGGTCCCCAGGTCCCTAATTACTTCTTCTGTACTTAATGGATTACCACCTATGTGGTAATTTGTGGGCACTTTGTTTTTGCCAAAGGGGATGACTATACACTTTTGGCGTTTAGCTTGAGGCCGGCTCTGGCACCAGTTGTCTGTTTCTATGAGGCCCTTTTGGAGGATGCTTGTGTCAGCTGGAGAGTCGATTATGGCACCCAGTTTGCAGTCATCTTCAAACTTGGTCAGCCACAGTCCTTCCGTGTTGGCCTGTACCTTTGAGAAATATATACCGAACAAGAGAGGTCCCAGGACTGAGCCTTGTGGGACGCCACTTGTAACTGGTTTGGAGTCTGACATGGCTCCAGCAATTCTAAACATGTGGGTTCTGTCCTTGAGCCAGTTTGCAACCCATCTAGTGACATAGGGGTTTACATTTAAGCTGGTGAGCTTATCTACAATGCCAGAGTGGGGTATTGTATTGAAGGTTTTTGCGAGGTCCAGGTAGGCTGTGTGGACAACCTTCCCCTCGTCAATGGCCTTGGTGACTGTTTCAAAGAAATTGACCAGGTTTAAGAGGCAGGATCTGCCCTTAACAAAACTGAACTGGGTAGGATCCAGTGTCTGTAGGTCCCCAATATCTTTATTTATGAGGTCCATGATGATCCTTTCCATAGCTTTGCAGACCAAGCTAGTCAGGCTTATGGGGCGATAGTTTCCAAGATCCGTTGAGGCACCACCTTTGTGGAGAGGGACCACTGTTGCTGTACTCCACTCTTTGGGTACATATCCTGTAGTAAGGCTGAGATTGAACAGTAGTTATATGTTTGGGTTTAGCTCTTCTTGGAGTTCATGTAGGACGCAGCCCAGGACACCGTCTGGTCCCATTGATGCTGTGTTTTTTGCTTTGGAGAGGGCGGCTCTTACCTGAGCATCTGAGATGTCAGGGGCAGCACTCTGCTGGGATAGATATTTGCCCTTTTGGTGGGGAGGGGGGGGGTTTGCGCTGAACCTGTCAGCTAGGATGTTGGCAATGTCTGTGGGTTTGGTGCATTTTTTGTCATTTTGGACTAATTCTGAGCATATCTGGGAATTCCCACCCAGGTTCCTAACATAACTAAAGAAAGCCTTGTGATTATCCTTAGTGTTCTGTGCAATTTTTCTCTTGAAGCTGGCCTTAGACGATTTTATGAGTGCCCGTAGTTTTTTGCTAATACTGATCAAAGATGCCTTCCCTTTTTGGGATTTTGCTCTGTCATGTAGTAGATTCCTCCTTCTATTGTATAGTTTGTTTATGGCTGGGGTCCACCAGACAGGACGTCTGCCTTTGGAGGATTGGGTCTTGGTTTTATTTGGGATTGCATGATCCATGCATTCCTGAAAGTGTTCATAGAATGCGTTTATAAAAGATTCTGCGGTCTGGGCCGTATTTTCCACAGGCCCGGCGGCTTTGAAGGATTCCACCTCGGTTTTGAGGAGTGTGAAATTTGCTTTAGAGAAGTTTTTCACTGTGATTTTCTGAGTAGGGGGTGGGGTCGGGATGTGAATATCCAGTGAGATTAGTTTATGGTCTGATCTTACCAGTGAGGGATACACTTCTGGTCTGGAGCATAGAGTCCCCATGTTGGTGATGATCAGGTCCAGTATGTTTTCCCCTCTTGTAGGAGTGGTAACAAGTTGTTCCATAGCATTTGAGTTTATAAATTCTAGGAACCTTTGGGCTAGGTTGTTGGAGCTAGAGTAATGCTCCCAGTCTATGTTTGGGTAGTTGAAGTTGCCCAATATAATGGTGTTTGGAGAGACCTTCATATTTTCCAGTGTTCTCAGGAAGGCCGAGTGGGGTTCCTGGGTTTGGGAGGGTGATCTGTAGCAGGCTATAAACTGGAAGACAGTTTTACCCACTGTTAGTTGCACATAGATTGTCTCTGATGCTTCGTGCTGTGCCACCAACCTGAAGGTGTGGGTATCTTTGACGAATACTGATACTCCCTCTCCTTTTGTGGTTCGGTCCAAGTTTTCGGGCCGAAAAGCATTACATTACAAGATCAGGTCACATTTCCAGATTTAGTTCCAGATACATGGCAACCTGGACATGATTGTTTAGTTTATCATTGTCTGTATAATTTACATGCCTATTCAAATGTCATTGTCAATGTGAGACAGCTCAGTAAACAGGGAGGGGGTGTTTTAAAAAAATCAGGGAAGTGTTTGTTGGATTGGG
>NC_056730.1:642250777-642323277 GCF_019279795.1 Protopterus annectens
AGAGTATAATTACAATTTTTAACAAGAAAAAACAACGTAATATCAAATTTTTACAAAAACTATATACAAAGTCCAAAATAGATACCAAATCTTCAATAACATTACATTTTGTCTAATAGATTTTTAAGCTTTATCCAGGCAATTTGTTTGAGTCATGTTTGAGGAGTGTAACATAGCTGTTTGTAATTCCCTACTACAAATAATCTTAGTAAAAGATATAAATTCCTTAAATGAGAGGTTATTTTTACATTTCCAATTTCTAGTAATAGTTTTTCTTGCTATAGCAAGTAGAGTCCAAATGAGGTTCATTTGATTCAGCGGAACATACCTTGGCATTGGTGCATTAAAAAGTATCATAGAATCACAGATCTCGCATCTGTCCGACCACAAAGCTTTAATAAAATTTTTAAACTCCATCCAAAATGTGGTTATTGTTCTGCATTCTAAATACATATGTGCCCAGTCGGCATCTATTAGCTCCTCGCATCTCCAACATCTATTAAAATCTTTCTTGCTTATTCTAGAGGCTTTTTTTGGTGTAATAAAACTTCTATGAATGAATTTCCATGTAAAAATTTTCCAATATGTGGAAGAAGAGGTATGGTAAACAGATCTGAGAATTAAAGTTTTATCATTTATATGTATTTGGGAGTTGTTGAAATTGTTGATATATTTCCATAAATTGTCATCTAATATTATTAGATCTGATCCAAGAATGTTGTAAAATCTTGACAATGAGATACCATTATTATAGCCTATATTGGTGAAGTCAAAGAGGATGGATAATTTTTTGGGGAGGTCTGTTATAGCAGGAAAATTATGTCTTTTAAATTCCGTTAAAATAAATTCTCTGAAGATTTGCATATTTAACCAGTTATTTTGGTAGATATTATACCTGGCTAAAAGGTAGGTAGTATCATGAATATTATTAGTTCCTAAAAACTGATGCCAGAATAATAACCCATTTTCTTCCATAGTTTTTATTTTCATCATGTTAAAGGAATCAAAGCATCCCTTGGTTAAGATTACTGGAAACATTGGAATGGACAAATTGTTGTTCAAAGGGTTCTTATTCATTACTTTTTTAAAATTTTGCAAGATATATTTAATTATAGGAATAAGATGTGATTTTTCCTGCTTATTGTTGAAGAAGAATTCTTTAATAACTATAAATAGCTTAATATTTTCAGAACAATATACGTTTTTGAAAAACTTGTCAAAATTACTTAATAGTATTGTTTTGTGTAAATTTTTCCAATTTGAATGGTATTTTGGACTTAACCACAGACTTGTTATATTAAGAATAATGGCATCAGCATAAAGCTCAAAATTTGGAAAAGCAATCTCTCCTTCAATCCAGTTTTTATAGTGCCAATCATATTTAATCCTTGGTTTTTGAGGATACCATAGAAATTTAATTAATATAGTGTTTATGTGTTTAAGTTGTTTTCTAGAAGGAGGAGCCAATAATGTTTGAAGATAAAAAAGAATTTTTGGTAATAGAAACATTTTTATCAGAGATAATCTTTCTTCTATAGTAAAGAACATTTCTTCCATCTATTAATGTATTCTGTGATTTTATTTAATAAAATTTTATAATGTATATTTATAGTGTCCTTCCATTTAGACAGAATATGAACCCCTAGATATTTCAATTTATCATTGGTCCAGTTAAAGTTATTGTAATTAGATAGAGTGTTATTCCATTTTTTATTGATGAGAATAGTTTCTGTTTTGTTTTGGTTAAATCTAAGGTTTGAGATTTCCTCAAAGAGTTTTAATGATCTGATAATGTGATCAATAGATGAATCAATATTTCCAATAGTTAATAAGATATCATCTGCAAAGAGTAAATTTTAGAAGAATAGTTCTCATTAACATCAAAACTTTTTATGTTTATATTGTTTCTTATAAAATTAGCAAATGGTTCTATTGCTAATGCAAACAGTAGTGGGGATAAAGGGCAACCTTGTCTAGTGCCTTTTAGAATTTGAAGTGGGCCAGATAAAAAAGCGCCGATTTTAATACATGCTATAGAACCTTCATATAATTTTTTTAACAAGTTTAAGATTTCTGAGGAGAAATTATATTCTTTTAATACCATAAATAAGTATGTCCAGTTAATAGAATCAAATGCTTTATCTAGATCTAGACTGATGAGTGATAATTCTTTTTTTTTTTATTTGCAAAATCTATTAAAGTTAAAAGTCTAATAGTATTATCCTGAACTTTTCTGTTCAGTATAAAACCTGTTTGATCGTTGTTTATTAAAGTCGGCATCATTTGATTTAATCTGTTTGCTAAAATAGACGTAAATATTTTATAATCTATATTTAATAGGGAAATAGGACGATATGATGAAACAAATTTGGAGTCCTTATCTTGCTTTAGAATGGGAGAAATTAGCGAATATTTCCAAGAAGGACAAAGTTTGTCACTTATTCGAACTTCCTCAAGTGCTTTTATTAATATCTTCAAAGCAGAATCAGGGAAAAATTTATATAATTCACCTATTATGCCATCAAGACCAGGGGCTTTATTATTTTTAAGATTTTGTATTCTTTCTTTAACTTCTATTAATGATATTGATTTAAGTAATCTATTATTTTGTTATTTAGAAAGTTTATTTATATTGTTTTTTAGAAATTCTATTTTTGAACTATTATTAGTAAAGTTTAAGTTTGCTTTATTCATTGTTTCATGATATGAACGAAAAATCTCTAAAATATCTTTTAGATCTGAAGAAGGTTTTGAATTGTGATTAGATGTGTCTAATATTTCAATTATGTGTTTACTCTTGCGAAAACTTTTAGTTTTGGCTGCTAATCTATGCATATGTTTTGGATTAGATGAATAAGATTGTAATTTTAACCTCTCTAAATTAATTGCTACTTTATGACTAAGAATGTCTAAATATTCGAGATTTAGTTGTTTTAATTCCAGATTCGAGCCCAATTCTTTGGGGTGTAAGTTATTTTTTAAAGTGTCAATTTTCAATTGTAGATTTAATAATTCTTTGTCCCATTCTTTCCTTTTATGTAAATACCAGGTTTTTATTTTCCCATATAGATAAGATTTTAAAGAGTCCCAAATAAACACTTTATTTGTGTTATTATTATTATTAAGTTCAATATAATAGTTTACTTCCTTTATAAACCATTCTTTGAATCCTTTTATCTTAATAATATAGGCTGGTAGTCTCTGCCAATGAATAAGATCATTTGGTTTAATTTTAATTTTAAATAGTATGGCATTGTGGTCTGACAGAGGGCATGATGTAATCACTACATCTTGAGTCTTAGATAATAGGCTGTCAGATATAAACACTTTATCAATAGTTGTCTGTGTACCATATCTATAAAAAAAGTGAGTAAAATTGAGAGACCTCTGCTCTTTGATCATGTATATGTCTTTTAGGTTATATAATGAGACAAAAATCTATCATTTTTTGGCTGATGCAGGTATCTTAATATTGCTGACATTAGTGGTATCTTTAGATGATAGAATACAATTAAAATCACCTGCCAAAATGATATCTCCTTTAGAATTTGCTGTTATTATTTCCAAATATTTGTTTGCAGATTTAGCACCAATACCAGGTAGCCAGTACATATTTGCTAAAGTAAAATATTTCTTATTCAATTCCAATACTACTAGATACAACATACCATTTTTATCAGAGAAACTGTTAATTATTTTAGGTATTGGTAATGTATTTTTCCACAAAATCATGGTTCCTCTTCTCTTTGTTTGGAAATGAGATTCAGCTAGAATACTATAACTTTTAAAAGCCATTTTCTAGATCTTTCTGAATAATGTGCGTTTCTTGCAAAAATATAATGTCAGCTTTATTAGACGCTAGGTATTTGAGTAACCTTCCTCTTTTAGTAGGGTTATTAAGACCATTTGCATTCAGAGACAGACATTTAAACCCAGACATTGATTACTTTAAGCTTTTGATGGATAAATACTATTCTGGACTTAATTAACAAGTAATGTTCAGAGAAGATGAAAATATAACTATATACAAAACTAACCATGGAACATCTAGTTCCTGGATTGATGAAGAAGTCATCAATACCACCCTCTATCATCCTTAGTGCTCAGGACTATCGTTCTCTAATGCTACTACCTAATATTTTATTGAATCAACAAACTACAACCTATTAATTCTCCAGGATGAATAGGTATTACTATGTAGGAGATATTGTGGAAAAACATCAATTACCATGAATAATGTAATTTTCAAAATTTTTAAGAACAGTGTCTTTAAACTTGTATCATGACATAGTATATCATATTCATTTATGTCTATTCTATACTAATACAGATCTTAATCTAGTATACTACATTAGATCAAAACCTACTTATCTAGGAATTCAGTAAAGAAGTTTATGTATAAAAATAAGAACATTTATCATGTAACAAAACATTCCTGTATGATTTTGTCTGTGAAATCACAACAGTGTTAATATTTGCTATAGAATCAGCATATTAATATATAGCCTATAGGCTTATTTTCCTTTTATATAAGATATAAAATCACCAGTTTTTCCTTCCCCTAAAAAAAAAAAAAAAAAACATATCTGATTAACCTTACATAATTTCTTAAGGTATTAAAGATATTTAAAATAAAGATGTACTAATGAGAATTTTTTACATGAGAAGATAATATTTAAGTTGCAGAAATATCTATGCAGGTGTATAGATCTGTGTAATCATCAAAAACATTAGCTTTTCTTTCCAAAGATGTGAGTCTAAAGAAACTATGTAGTGTAGCTTGATTTTGATAAAAATATCATATAATGAAGTCACAGCTTTTAACCTTCAAGGACACTTCAGTTTTAGATGTTATAGTAATAATGTGTTCCCTTAAGTTGTCCTTTTTAACAAAATACATTAACACATTTTACCAATATTTTTTCAGTTAGAGTGGCAGTGGTTAACATGCAATATATCTTTTGCTATAAAATGTAGTCTACAGACAGTAAAACATTCAATATTTTATGAATATTAGTGAAAATGTCAGATTGTAGTATGCACTTATGTAGCTGGAGGTG
Source organism: Protopterus annectens (assembly GCF_019279795.1). NCBI lineage: Eukaryota > Metazoa > Chordata > Ceratodontiformes > Protopteridae > Protopterus > Protopterus annectens. The sequence goes on from NC_056730.1 coordinate 642,255,838, forward strand.
GATTAAGTAGATCACAATTTCACCATTCACTATAAATCCAACATGATGTAAACTATTAATTAGAAAAGCAGTTAAAAAGTAAAGGCTACCTTTTGAAATAACAACTGTCCTCATGTCCTGATGAAACTAGTAACTATAAACCAAGAGTAACCATCCCCACTTTGCACTGCCCCCCTAACAGTCTTCTACTACTATCACTGACTAGTGAGGCAAAAGCATCACTGCAGTAACAACTAAGATTATTCTCTAAGCAGAACTGTCTCTTTTTCTTTGGAACCGAAATTTTTCCTGCCCCAATATATTATTTCACCCTTTTATAACAGAATTATTATTTATTGTAATGGTCTGTCTGCAGCTTTGGCTTCCCCAATCCAGCAGTATTGCCATCAACCAACAACTCATATAATCAATAAGATTGGGGACGAAGATATCAAGATGAAAGCACAGAAAATACATAGCTGCCCCAAAATCTACTTTAAAAATAATAAGAACACATTAACCCCAATAGATAATGTATTTTAGTGACTTTATAACCATTGCATATGCCACTTTCTGCTCTGCTAACCAAAAAGGATCAGATGACCTAGTCTATGTTTTCACTGTATCTGTTAGCTACAGCTGCCAACTAATGATCAAGTGTAAACTACTTTGTAAAACATGTCATCAGAAAACTTATTATGAAGGGAACAACATAGGCATCAACACTGGTTTAGTAAAAAGGACCTTTATATATGTCTATGTTTTTTATATATTTTTCTTTGTCGCTCTTGGTATGTGATAAAGCATTCAGTTGTTCCGTTTTCTTTTTTTTTTTTTTTTTCATGTGAAGAGTTCTGGTAACATGAATATGTAACCAAAGTTCATATGACAAAAGAGACTTCGAGAGAGTACATGCATAAGTCTCTTGTATTACAAAGAAGATCTGACCAAGAAGTCTCGAGGCAACAGCCTTCTTTTTCCTTTTTTTCCCTTCCTTCTCCTTTAACATTTGAATTTTGGCGGTTAAAAGCTCGCACTAGGGAATCTGCAGCAAGCTATGATAACTGTTCACGAGATACTCGTGATGTGCATTTTGTGAGAGAAAAGAAAAACAATATGTTACTCAAAAAGCATCTATATGAAGTACAAAAAAAAAAAACACACAACTTTGCCCCATTTTATATAAATATAAAATTTTCTGTAACTATCAATTTTAATGGCCAATGTATCTGATATCAAGCATACAAACCCTCCTGTCCCTGCAACACACACTCCACCAGCTTTCATCAGAAAATACATCTCCTTTTCCCTCTCCGTCAGCAGAGGGACCCACAAACCACATTTATAAAGACACAAACCTCTCAAGTGTATGAGAATGCATTTTTACATGTCATGACGGATTCTTAGAAAGAAAACAATCTTCTCTTATTATGATAAAGAACAATTTCCAATACCTTTTAAACTATTTAGTACAAGTCACATTAAGTTATATCCGTTAGCTCTAAAAGGACCCAAGCATAACATGACATTTAACAGGAGAGAAAGCCCGCTGATGCAAAAAGGGGCTACACTTTCATTTAATTGCACTGAGATGGGGAGCCTTCATTTCACTTATCAGAGTGATCTATATCATCATAATCTAATACACATACAGTATCCAGTATTAAGGGGGTTCTTGTTTTAACCAATATTTCTATGGTATTGCTACATTGCCCCTATGTAGTTGTCAACTAATAATACTCTGTCAAGGGAAGATTTAGAATTTTAACATCTATGTTTAACATTCTAGCGTATTTGTATTAAAGGCTTTTAAACAGCAAATAAATTTAAAAATAAATAAATAAATAAGCATACTTAATAAATATTAAATGATTTTTTACCTTAACATATATGTTTTTCCCCGATGTAGGTGATTTGTAGCACGAAACTTTTGGGATTTGAAGGGATTGTGGAAGAGCTTCATTTGTATTATTTACCCTTAAGCTTCTTGCTTGTTTTATCAATCAATAACATTTTTCCATTTGTTGCCTGCCTTTTTAAACTAGGTAATCAGATGTCCATATCTTCAGTGTTTTCCAAAATCTTATTCTTTTTCACATATTCAGAGGTCATCAAGATTATTAAATATTTTTATTCCTTCAGATAGATGTATTTTAATTCTGGCAGGAAAAATGATTTGTGCTTTAATTTCAGCTTTCTTCAGATTTTTAATGAGAGGAATGCAGGCTTTTCTTTTAGTTATTATAGTAGAGGTATAGTCATTGTCAAATCTTATGTTTCGACCATTAATTTGTATAGGATTACCTGCACACGCTGTTCTCAGGATTAAGTCCTTGTCTTGAGATGATAAAAATTTTACAATAATGGATCTTGAAGCATTTGTATTTTTTGACACAGACATATTTGACAATGACCTGTGAGCTCTCTCTATCCCAAAAGAGAGATTCAGGTAGGTTTAGTGTCTTAGGCAACCAGTCATTCAAGAACTGTATTGTGTTATTTCCTTCCATTTTTTTCAGGTATGCCGTATATTCTAATATTATTTCTTTGTGACCTTGATTCTAGGTCCTCCACTTTATCTGAAAGTGTGGTGTTTTGCTTTAGTAAGAAGTCAATCTGGCTATCATTTTCATGCTGTCTTCCATCTATTTCATTAAGAGATTCTTCAATTTCTGTTATTTGGTCTGTGTGTCTTGTAATTATCTCCTTGAATTCTTCAATCTGCTTTCTATTTTCTTTCTTCATGTTTTCCATGATTTTTTCTAAATTGTCCATTTTCATGGAAAGATCTTGAATACTGGATATTATTGTTTGTAATTCTTTCTTCATGGAAGTTTCCTGGAGAGAGGCTTTTGAATGACCCATGGCTGAGAGAGTCTGTTATATTCAGCTGCTGTACTTCTGACAGGATGTAATTCACTTTCTATTCACCAAAATTGAAATATTTGTAGAAAATAATAATCCACTGTATCTAAATATATAGGTGAAAGAAAACTTAGATGTTTTTAAAATAATATTAAGAAAATTTCCTGTCAGAGAAATTTCTGTTAAGCAGAGCATCAAAAAAGTGCTGTTATCTCTCTGACATCTTGGCCACGCCCCTTTCTCTTTATATTCTGATATCACTCCATGATAGGGAAGGCAATAACTAGCCGGCAATCCAAATGTCTTTTTGGCGAATTCCCTAGCTATTACTCTTCCCTTTCTAATTATTCGCTCATAATACCTTGGTACTTTTACCATCTTCCTTCAATAAATCTCAGTCTCCCTTTGCCTGTTTTCTGTACCCTAATTACAGTCATCCCTATCAGAAGAATTTCCTTTCTCCATTCCCATGTTGGCTTAGTTTTTAATATACTTCCTCCTACTTTATGAATATAATATTCTGTATTACTGTTGTTATTCTCCTTAAGGATATGCATCCAAAATACCATTCTTTCCTTATTTCTTGAATTGCCCCCCTGCTTCATCATCATCATCATCATCATCATCCCTTTCTTCTTTGAACTGTAGCTTTCTGCTTAAGTTATGTATAAAAGCATTAACTGAGTAGCTCTAAAATATCCCTTCCTATCAGGTAATCTTAAACCTCCTTGTTCTACTGGGAGGATCAAATTATTCCCCTTGACTCTTGCCTTCTTCCCCTCCCAAATAAAATCCTTCAACTCTTTATTAATTACTATCCACAACTTCTCTTCTGGTTGATAAAAATATGCATGACCTGTGTATAAAACTAAAGGGACTAAAAACAGTTTTACTGCTTGCATCTTCCTATCCATATCCATAAGCAACAGCTTCTAGTTTCTCAGCTTTTGTATTATCTTTTGCTTAATCTCTTCCTACATATCCTTAGCTGCTAATTCATACCCCTAAATACTTCATTTTATCATGTCCCCATAAACATGGGTATTGCTGAACCAATTAATGTGTGTGTTTACAACTGTGAAGGCTGCCAGCCTGGCTAGATAGAATTTTGTAAATAATTCTATGTCCTTGTAAATATTAATATGATCCACAGGATTGTTTGACAAATGTAAGAAAACAGTGTATGCTTTAAAAATATAACCACAGTGCACCCTGCTGGAAGAAAGCTGATAAGCAAAGGATTTTATGACTGTGTTTGATCTCAAGCTTGGAGACAGGATGTCTGCAGCTAGGAAATTATTTGTATTGTTCTAAGACAGAGATAATTGCTAGATTTTACATGTAAAGTGTACTTTATTGCTGTGGCTTCCTGGCAAGAGCAAATCACAAAAAGAAATGTTAAAATTTTGAGTTCTGTGAGCCAGGGAAACTTAAGTAGAACTGTCAAGAATAATGTAATCTGAAATTAATCAGCAGCAATGTGTATTATCAATTTACGACTTTCTCAGAGAGAAAGATTGAGCATTTTGTATTTTGTTCTGAACCTGACAACAACTCACCAGCACTTTGCCTCATAAGTAAAATTTAGAACATAGTTTCTGTTAGAGACAGATAGGAAAATAGCCAGATTAGTCTAGCTGTTTTCTATATTTATGTGAGATTACTGAATCTGATCTACTGAAAAAGGACATGTATCCAGCTAGACTAGCCCGGTAAACAAATGTAAAATAAAATAAATTATCCTACAATATTATTTTAAAGTATTTTCCTGTGATCTCCGAACTCTTTATTGTCATTGTGTTGAATTGATGAGTATTGTCTTGTGTTTTTATTATTTATTATTAAATATTTTAAACCTTTTAACTGTGGCTGTTTTGTGCAGAGATATTTTAACCTCTCAAGAGTACTTGCATGTATTTGGTGATACTGTATAAGCCACTCCAATAGCCTTAGCCCTAGGTTACACTTACTATTTGGATAACAGTAATAGCACACAGTGGAACTGGTCACTCTTTGGGAAGGGCCTTACAGTAGCTGATACATAGTGGTTGGTGGCAGTGATTTCTACCTTATAGTCTAGGCAGGAGGGGTTATAGCTGGAGAACCTGTGCCATGCTTCCCCAGGAGTGTTTGTGTGTTTGTATATAATTCATATCTCAAAGTATGTGTGTGTTAGCTACATGGGCAGGGACACGAGCACTGGTTGGACAGAGAGGGTGCTGGAGGTTTTGACTTGACCACTCAGCTGAGATCTGAACCCTTTAGCTGTACCAGTGGGGAGTCTTATTGGGGGTCTGCAGAGAAAGGGAGAAACCAGCCCCAGACTGACTGCAATCTCTGTGTGCTGTTAAGGGAAATTGTACTTTACTGTGTATGTACTTGTTATCCTTCCAATGTGGATGCCCCTAACTGGTGCCAGTGGTGAGGATTGAGGCTCCTTGATTACTGGACCAGTGCATGGACGTCACAACAACTATAGCATTTGTTTTTATCTTCATTAATTTTATATCCCAAAGAAAACAGAACTGTCTTAGAATGTTCCACAACAATGACATGTGCTTTTCTGGTTCCATCAGGTGCAAAATAATATCATCTGCAAATAAAGACGACTTCTCTTGAACACCATACCAAGTATGTCCTTGAATTTCTGAGTACCTTATTTTCTTTACCAGTGGTTCTAATCATAAGGCAAATAACTAAGACGAAAGAGGACAACTAAAATTTGTGTGAAGTCTACCTTTGTGGTTTGTGCAATAAAAGTTTTTCGTACATTAAAGCTGGAACAGCTGTGCCTTTTTCATTTATTTGTTTGCGGTTTGGGACAGAGACCACCTTCTTTGTGTAAAGAGGACAACCTTGCCTGGTTCCTCTGTTCAGACACAATCTATCAGAGAGGAACCCTCCCACTTTGCTTTTTCCCTTTGATTTCTCATATTCATCTAATTAACCTTACTATTTTACCAGGATATGCAAATGCATCTATTGACCTACTCATAAAATCCTAGCTTACTCTATTGAATGCTTTCTCTGCATCAAGACCTACCAATAACAGTGGTATTTTCTTACTTTCTCTGGATCATCATTGTTCTATTAACATTGTCAAATGTTGCCTCTCCTCCACAAAACCACATTGATCCATATCTATTAATTTTGGCACCATCTTTGCCACCCGTTTAACCATTACAGACACAAACACTTTATAATCATGGTTTAAAATTGAAATGGACCTATATGAAGCTGGATCAGATGGGTCTTTACCATCTTTAGGTATTATAGACACCACAGCTTTTTTCCAGGATGTTGTTGCTTCCCCTCCTTTTCAAATACTGTTAAACAAAACATTCCAGATATTTACCACTTACTTCCCTCCTAGCTTCTAAACTTTCACCAGAATACAATCTATTCCTGGAGACTTTCTGCAGATTGGTTATACATCCCCATTTTTATCTCATCATCTCATGTCTTAAATGTTAGTTGTTCAGACTCATCTACCTCTAACCTTGGCATATTTAAATCTTCCATAAATATTTCTATTTGTGCTTTTTCTTGATTTTCCTACTTCTCTGCTTTATACAAATTCTCACAAAATTTCTGAAATATCTCTAGTACCTCTATAGGACCTCTCCTTATTTTTCTTGTTATAGGCTCCCTAGGTTTGGCAAGAACCTTTCTACTTTCAGTTGCCTAAATTGTGACAAAAGCTTTTGTGCTCTGGGGTTATTATCAAAATCAGTTGCTTAATAGCAGTCTTTTAAAACTCATGCTTACCATCCAGGTGATGCCTTATTTTCTCTTTTGCAGTCTGGAATTGCTCCTATTCATACTCTGTGAGATGTGCCTTATTTTGTAATACTTTAACCTTTATTAGCCTCTCTAAATAATGTTTATTACTTAACCAGATCTCTCCACTTTTATTTTATCCCACTCACTAGCTATAACTTCTGGAGTACTTTCTATCTTCCTTGATAACTCACAGATAATTTCCAATGCCCATTCTTTAAATTCCTCTGTTTTTAACTGGTAGATGGGGGAAGCCAATGTCTCATCTTTACTTCATTATCCTGCATTTGTATCTTAGCAATTATTGGTGCATGATCTGAAAAAGGATGTGTGTCAAAGTTCAGGTTACTGGCTAAGGCTCTTGCCACCCCTATAATGCCTTTTTTAGGCAACGTTCAAAGGATAAACCGACCACCATAACTGGTACAAGCATGCAAAATCTGAAGGTAATGCTACTCAATGCTAGAAGTCTAAACCTCAAAATGCACTCTCTCGAGGCACTCCTAAAGATGGAGAACATCGATATCTGTGCAGTAACTGAGACCTGGTTCAAGGCTCCAGAGAGCACCCCTGCAATACCAGGCTACAACTCATACCACACTTTTCGGACACCAAACCAGGACTGAAACACTAAAGGTGGAGGAGTGTCCATATTCTCTAAGGATATTCACACCACCAGGCTAGCAATGTGTCTGAAATTCTCCAGGTGCAACTATCACTAGGTAAGACTGCGAATCCAAATTGCAGCTTGCTAAAGATCCCCCACCATGCCCCAAGATTCTTACTACATCTTTCTAAACATACTGGAAAATATTAAGATACAACCAAACACTCTAATACTGGGTGATTTCAACAATTCTGACATTAACTGGGAAAACTACCCATGTATCAACACCTTTGCCCAACGGTTCTTGTAATTCATAAATTTCAATGCCCTGGATCAACTAATCCATAGTCCCGCCAGGGGCTCCAATATCCTAGACCTGGTCATTACCAACATGGGAAATTGATGCTCCACACCTATGGTCAGGTCACCCCCTCGTTGGTCAGGTCTGACCATAAGCTAATCACCTTTGACATGCACATCCCTCTCCCACCCCCCAGTAAGGAAACCTCCGTAAAAAACTTCTCCAAAGCAAACTTCATGCTACTCGAGTCAGAAGTGACAAACTTCATGACACCCATGCAAGCAGGACCTGAAAGTTCGACTTCTGAAACCTACACTAAGGCACTGTACGAGCACATCCACTCATGTATGAATCATGCCATCCCAAATAGAACTAAGATGCTCTCCTCCAAAAAAAGGAAGCCAATCTGGTGGTCCCCTGCCATAAACAAACTTTCAACAAAAGGAAGAAACTGTTGCAGAAAAGAGGAACATCCCAGGATGCAAAAAACTCCCTTACCAGCCTCAGTAAGAAGCTGAGATCCCTCATAAAATCCTCCAAAGCTAGTTACGAAAATAAAATTGCCAAAGATTCCAAAGACAACCACAAGGCATTCTATAGCTATATCAAGAATCTAAATGGCAATGCTCAGACCTGCTCTGAGCTACAACAGAATGGCATTAAATATACTGATCCCAAGGATATTGCCAATATCCTGGCAGATAGATTCAGTGCCAACTTCACCCCCCTCTCTCCCCCTAAAGGGCCCATCTCAATAACAAAAGATTGTCAAATTCCAGTAATAACAGCCACACAGGTAAAAACTACACTCTCCAAAGCTAAGAATACAGCATCCATGGGGCCAGATGACATCCCGGGCTGTGTAATACATGAACTAAAAAATGAACTGGCACCTCACCTAAGTGTCATGTTTAATCATAGCCTCATCTCAGGCTTCGTGCCCACTGAGTGGCGCACAGCTACAGTTATCCCACTCTACAAGGGGGGATCCACCTTGGTTGGATCCTGGGAACTACCGCCCCATCAGTCTGCCGAGCCTTAACTGCAAGGCCATGGAACATATTATAATGGAACTTATAAACAAAGACATTGGCAACCTTCAAACACTGGACGTCACCCAGTTTAAGTTCGTAAAGGGCTGATCTTGTCTCCTGAAACTGATTGCTTTCTTTGAATCAGTCTCCAAAGATGTGGACGAGGGTAAGGCGGTCCACACAGCCTATCTGGACCTCACCAAGGCCTTCAACACCATCCCCCACTCTGGAATCATAGATAAACTTACTAAGCTGGGCATTATTCCCTATGTCACTCGATGGGTTGCCAACTGGCTTACTGACAGAACCTACATTGTAAATGTAGCTTACTACAAATCCAGCTCCAGACAAGTGACAAGTGGAGTACCTCAGAGTTCAATCCTGTGAATGCTTTTGTTTGGCATCTACTTCTCTGAAGTACAGGCCAACACAAAGGGGCTCTGGCTAACAAAGTTCGCAGATGACTGCAAACTGGGAGCCATTACTGAATTCCCAAATGATGTGGATATTCTACAAAAAGGCCTTACAGAAACAGATGCTTGGTGCCAGAGCCATGGGCTCAAGCTCAATGCCAAGAAATGTATAGTTATCCCCTTTGGGAAGAATCATGTACCCGTGAATTACCACATAGGTGGCAGTACACTAAACACCGAAAGTGTGATAAGAGACTTAGGGACACAGGTGGATGGTGGTCTCACCTTCGTTAACCACATCTACACAACAGTCAGGAAATCCTTCTATGTGGCATACCTCATCATTAAGGGCTTTTCATTCAGAAAAAAGGATGTCATTCTCCCACTGTACTCATCCCTCATTAGACCCACTATAGAATACAATGCCCCATTTGGTATGTACCTCTCAAGACATCTGCAACAACTGGAAAGACCACAGAAATACCTCACTAAAAGAATCACAGGCCTAAAGCAGATGCCCTATGCTGACCGTCTAAAGAATCTACAGCTATACGCTGTTGCATATCGTCTACTCAGAGGCGATCTCTGCTTAACATACAAGGCCATGTCAAACCCAGAGCTGTTGGACATGCTGCACTTAAAGAAATCCCAATCCCTCAGAGCCACACGCTCCAGGGATCTAAACCTTGTCATCACAATGAACAAAACATGCTGGAGGGATAGGTTCCTGACCCAGAGACTCCCCAGACTCTGGAACAGACTGCCCATACATGTCAAGCAGAGTGCCTCTTTGGCTCTCTTCAAAAGGAACCTTGACGACTGGATGGGAGATAAGAAATTCACCATGGGGATCACGTCAGTCGCCCTGCTAGACAGGGGTCCAGGGAAGTAAATATTGTGGGAAGAAATAGCCAGGGAATTGTTATGGCTAGGCTTGCATAGGCCCTAGGGCCGATAGCCTAGTACCAACCTATGAACCTATAAATGCACATCCTCCTGTGAAATATAATTTCTGTCTAGTCTAGCTCGGTTATGCAACTCTCAGAAAATGGACAGTTCAACCATTCCACAGAGGACTGAAAAATCCATCTGGAGTTAGAGAGTTGAACTGGAGGCCAAACATTTGGAAACATAATCAACAGAGAGATTGAGGCATCTGGAAGCTGAGGAAAATGAGATGCAGAGGCAATACATAAAGGAGATGCTGACTCTTCACCATAGTCATGGAGGTAATGAGGAAGGGAATAACTGAACCCCAGAAGCAACAATGATCAGTAAATTTCTTCCACAATTTACAGAGGGTGATACTTTTGATAGTTTTATTCATATGTTTGAAATGGTATGTCAACAGTATAATGTTGACCAAGGGATCTGGGTATGGTCCTTGACCCCCTTACTCCATGGCAAAGTTGTAACTGCTATTTCTAAATTGTCTGATAATGATTGCTTAAATTATAATACTTTTAAAATTTGTTTATTAGTGTGTTTTAAGGTACCACCTGAAGCTTAAAGAAAAAAGTTTCATGAGCACAGACACAAGGCAGATGAAAGTGTGTATAAATATCTTGCTGAGTTAAGCACTTATTTTCATAGATGGGTGAGTGGATGTCAGGTTACCACTTTTGAAGGGCTGGCAGACCTTTTGGTGAGGGAACAAGCCCTTAGCACTTTGCCTGAGGACATGAGGATCTGGTTGGCAGATAGGGAATGCAGGACCACAGATGAGTTGTGGAAAAAGGGAGATCTACACCTATCAAGCAGGGCATCACTGCATATGATAGGGATACCCATTGCTGCACATGGGTCTAAGGGAAGCCATGGTGGGCAGCTTAAACCACCCCAACTGAGTCCTACAGTAGCAGGGGAAGCCAGTAGTTCAGGTACACAGCCAGGACCAAGGGTTAAATGTTTTAAATGCAACCAGTGGGGCCATGTAGCATATAGATATCTATGGAGGCAAGGTGGGGAACAAAAGGTGGGAGAGCCAGTAAGTGGAAATGACAGAATGCCAGCAATAGGTTGTCTGGAGACAGCAGGGGTACAAAATTACCACAACAGGTTATATCCAATCTTGGTAGATGGGAAACAGGCCACTGCTATGACATACAGCCTCTGACCTAACCATTGTGAAGCCTAAAAAAGTTAAAGAGGAGCACTACTTGCTTGGGCAGTCTACTCCAGTCAGAACATTAGGAGGGACTCCACCATATACCTTTGGCAAGGGTTCACCTTGACTGGGAAGCTGGAAAAGGAAGCAAGCAAGTAGGTGTGTTTGAGGATATCCCTGCAGATGTCCTGATAGGGAATAATTTTGATAATAATGTACCTTGTGTGGTTCATAGGTTCATAGATTAGTACTAGGCTAACTGCTCTTGTGAGCTATTTGAAGCCTAGCTGTTTCCCCCGTGTGAGAATCAAATCCTGCACCTTGTCTTTATAAGGTAAACACCTTAACCATTATGCAGTTACATGCAGTCAGGCTTGGAGACAAGCATGTGGGTCTGGTAGCCTGGGGGGACGCAGACAGACTGCAGATGTGAAGCCATGACTGATGTGGTGGTTACTTCAGAGAGAGAGAGTTACCCTGCACCAGTGAGACTGAAGGTGAGTCACAGCTGCTTATGGGTACTGATGTTCCCTTGGACAGAATAACTGCAAGGGCAGAGATGGGTAGTAGTACCCAGGCTGACAGTGAGGCACCACTGTCAGAGAATACCAGACTTCTTGTGGAAGGGGAGTTGGGAAGGGTTACAAAGAGAGAATTGAGACAGGCTCAGCTCTCAGACTCTACATTATAAGGCCAGATGGAGATAGCCAGTGAGGCACCTGATTGTCAAGGAAAAGGGGAATCTGTATACTGGGACAAAGGATTACTGTAAAAAGAGTGGACCCCTGAGGGATGGCTAGAGGTTGAGAAAATACAACGGTTGGCTATGCACAGAGCCTACCATCTGGCACTTGAAACCATAGTCCATGACATTTCCTTTGCAGGTCATATGGGCATAAAGCGTACAAACAGACATATTATGCAGAACTGTTATTGGCCTGGGATTTCCAGGGATGTAACAGGGTACTGCAAGACCTGTGAGCAGTGCCAAAAAGTAGGCAAGGCAGGAGACAATGCTTACCACTCCCACTGATAAGCTATAAGGCTTTCCTGCAACACAGAAATGTCTGGGGTCTCAGAAACTTACAAAACAGTCCTGGATACAGCAAATCTGTATCTGGACTAGACTAGTTGCAGGAAAGGCAGGAAACAAGCTTAGAACTTTGGAAAAAAACTCAGTTCCCATGAATTACCATGCTGATGGGAGCCCACGAAACAATGATGGGACCATAAGAGATCTGGACACCCAGGTCAACAGCCACCTCACCTTCGACCACCACATTGCTACTGTGGTCAGAAAGTCTTTCTATGTGGCACATCTTATAACCAAAGGTTTTGCATCCAGGAAGAAAGAGATCATCATCCCTCTCTACTCATCCCTCATTAGACCAATCATCGACTATAACGTCCTGTTTGGCATATACCTGACCAGACACCTACAACAGCTGGAGAGGCCACAAAAGTACCTCACAAAAAGGATCCTAGGCATTAAACACTGACTACACAGACTGACTCAAGAAACTTCAGCTGTTCTCAGTCTCTTATTGTCTACTTAGAGGTGATCTCTGCTTGACTTACAAAGCCATATCCAAACCCAGCCCTACCTGAAATGCTAAACCTAAAGAAACCCTAATCACCCCGCGCCACATGCTCCAGAGATCACAACCTCATTACCACAATTAACAGAAGATGTTGGAGGTGCAGGTTCATCTCCCAAAGACTGCCCATACTCTGGAATAAGCTCCCCATTCATGTCAAGCAGAGCACCTCACTGGCACTCTTCAAGAGAAATCCTGACGAGTGGATGGATAACAGAAAGTTCACCCCAGGGATAACTCCAGTTGCACTACTGGATAGGAGCACTGTGAACCAACATCGGGTTGCACTGTGCCTGGGCAATTTTGTTGGGCTAGGTTTGCAAAGGCTCCAGGGCCATTAGCCTAGTACACACCTATGAATCTATGAACAAGGTCAAGGCTCCATTGATGCATTTGCCAGTGACTGAGAAGCCATTTCAGAGGGTAGCTATGGATACTGTAGAGCCTCTGAGCACCCTAAGTTCCACAGGGAAAAGCATATCCTAGTGGTAGTAGACTATGCTACCAGATACCCTGAGGCAGTGGCTGTGTCCTCCATTGAGTCAGAAAAGTGGCAAATGCTTTGTTAGAGATTTTCAGCAGGGTATGTTTCCCAAAAGAAATACTGACTGACAGAAGTGCCAACTTCGTCAGACCTGCTGGCTTGCCTGTGGAAGCACTGTGGGGTGAAGCACCTAAAGACCACCCCTACCACCCCCAGACTAATGGTCTGGTTGAGAGGTTAAACTCTACACTAAAGCTCATGCCACAGGCATTTGCAGACCAGTTTAAAAGGGAGTGGGACAAATATTTGAACCATCTACTGTTTGCTTACAGACAGATACCCCAGGAAACCACAGGATTTATACCGTTTGAGTTACTGTATGGACACAGGGTGAAGAGACCTCTAGATTTGTCTGTTGTGGCATATGTCCTAAACTTCAGGACAAGGCTCACAGAACTTATATGCTTGGCCCAGGAGAATCTGGCAGACACCCAACATCAGATAAAGGTCTGGTATGGCAGGAATGCTTGAGTTAGAGAGTATGGTGTGGGGCAGCAGGTTATGGGTCTCATTCTTGTCACAAACAGCAAGCTGCAGGCAGCCTGGGAGGGGCCCTTCAAAGTGGTAAGGAAGGTCAGTGATGTTAACCAAGAGGCAGGGGCACAGACTGTACCATGTTAACATGATGAAACCTTACCATGATAGGGAGGCCCTGGTGCTAAGTATTTGCAGTACAAGTCAGAAGGAGTCTGAGGGAATCTATGGCTACAGGAAGCCAGCCAGCAAAATGCCAAGTTACTATGGTGGAGCCTTGGGTTGCAGGCATATGACATGACAGTGGAGCACTGTACTTGGGTCAGCAATGCAAAGCCTGCTGGGATCTCAAGACAGGGAATGGGGTAATGTATTCCCAGATAGGCTCATCCCTCTTAAGCAGCGTTTTTCAAGCATCACTTGAAAAACTAGCTTGAGTCTTCGAGGAGGGGAGGGACATGTCACGAAAGGAATTACTGCCAGCCCAGCTATGTGGAATTTTGTAAATAATTATGTCATTTGTGAATATCAACATTATTCATATGCTTCTGTTACAAATGTATTAGAGCTCTATGTCATATAAGATGGTTTGTACAGACGTGCTAAAGACGTACTTTACAAAAGTGCTGTTTAAAGATGTAACCACAGCATGCCTTAATGGATTAGAACACAAATGTACCTGCACTACTGTAACTGTTTAGATGTATGTATGTTAACAATGGAAACTGGAAAACAAGAGGTTAACTTCAGAAAAAAAACAGCTGAAATTAAATTACCTTATGGCCTCGTAATAAAAGGATGTTATATTTCAATTTCAGTGCAGTAACAGACACAATGTCTAGAACTAGAAGTTTTCTGTATTGTCTTGGAAGTGTTTTCTTGTTTTATGACTTCCAGGATCTGCCTTAGATCTAAGAAAAACCCTTGTCTATGTATTTTCACAGGTAGATGCTAAATACTACCAGATGCATCAGTGGGGGTTTTCAGCTGGGATAGAGTCAGATGACAAGAAATGATGTCATCCTGCAAGCTATCCCAGCAGTAATGTTTGAGATATTAATTTGGGAAGTCTCTTAGTAAGAAACTGTATTCTGTATTTTGTATCCACTCACCACAACTGCTTTGCTTGCTCTGAAGTAAGTTATTAGGGTACAGTAATTCTCTTAGGTACACTCAGGAATATAGCAAAGCTTAGCTTAGACATTTTCTTTATTTATTTGAGACTGTCATGCAATGTTGTTTTAAATACTTCCTGTGATTTTGAACTCTGATGTAACTGTAAGTATATACTGAGTATTTTCTTGTTCTTTTATTATTTATTATTCAATACATTTAAACTTTTCATTGTGGCTTACCTGTGTAGAGACATATTTATGTTCTGAGAGTATCTGCATATTTATTTGGTGACACTGTCTAGGCCACTCCTAATAGACTTGCTCTTGGTCAAACTACCATTTGTATTAACAGTAACATTACACAGTAAAATTGGACACCTGTTGTTAAGGGCCTTAAAGCAGCTGATAAGGAGTGACTGGTGGCAGGGGAAACTACTTTACAGTCTGGGCAGAAGGGGGCATAGCTAGTAAACTTGTGCCAACCTTTCTCAGGTGTGTGTGTGTGTGTATGTGTGTGTGTGTGTATGTGCATGTGCGTGTGTATAACTCAAATTTCAAAGAGTGTGTGTGTGTGTGTGTGTGTCTGTGTGTGTGTGTGTGTGTGTGTTGTATGTGTGTCTGTGTGTGTGTGTGTGTGTGTGTGTGTGTGTGTGTGTGTGTGTGTGTGTGTGTGTGTGTGTGTGTGTCAGTTACTTGGGCAGGGACATGAAACACTAGTTGGACAGAGAGGGTGCTGGAGGTCTCGGCTTGGTCACTCAGCTGAGATCTCAACTCTATAGCTGTACCAGTGGGGAGTCTTATTGGGGATCTGGAGAAAAAGGGAGAAACCAGTCCAGGATTGACTATGGTCTCTGTGTGCTCTTAAGGGAAATTACACTTGATGCAGGGAACTGCATCTGGAAACAGTGTTTGTGTACTTGTCATCCACCCAATATACATCCTCCACTGGTGCTAGTGGTGAGGATTGAGGCTCCTTGATTACTGGGCCTACGGTGGGGCATCACATCGCCCATGATGCCTTAATAAAGGGAAGCTTGCAAATCTCTTTCTATATCTTTCTGTGTTTTGCCAGGTTCTTTCTGGTCTAGAATTTTTGATTTAATTTTGTTGGAAAAAGAATGTTGATGCGAATGTAAAGGCCTTTACAAACTTATCTTTATTAAGGGAATATTAAAAGATATGTAAATTACATTTACAAAAACAAGAATGTTTCTGATCCCCCACAATACCTTGATAAAATAAAAGGTATATTAATTTGTCAATACTATGAATGCCTGTATGGCACCAGGTCATTGTTGTTGACAGAGCAGACACTGAAGAAGAGAAACACATTTTCACTTCAGTCTAGAGCCATTACTTAAAAGGATACATGATAATGACAGCTTTTAGAAACAGACCTGCCCTATGGAAAAGGGGACAATGTTGTGTCTTTCGGCTTATCCCGGTTAGGGGTCGCCACAGCGGAACTCCGGTCTGCTAATGTTTGGTAGTGGATTTTTACGTGCCGAGTTACCAGCCCTGACGCACAACCTTCAACGATATCATACTGAAAAAAAGAAAGTCATCTCCCTGAAAAATAAGATCACCGTACCAAGTTCACTTGCAAGAAGGGCAATTAAATTAGATTTATGGGATGCCTACAGTAAAGAGAATGAAATCAGATAAGCAGGAACATTTCATATTTCATGTGAAAGACGCTGTGACAGTAAAATAAAACCATGAAGCCAAAGGTCAAGGAGGAGCTGTTATGTGTGCAGTAAGAAAAAATGTCAAGCTAGATGCATTCAAATAGTACTAGTTGGTAACTCATTTCTACATACTGTGTTTCATGTATCTACATGTATTTAGCTGCAGAGAACTTTAAAAGAACTGCAGACACAAGAAAGGGTAGTTGAAGATATAATTCTGTTTCAAAAATATGAAATGGGCTCAGAGGGTATTAGTTCCAAAGTAACTACTAAGAGTTACAGTCTGTTAGCATTTTCCAAGTAAGCCAACATGATTTTAACTATGATGAAAATACAGCAAAGATATAAAGACACTTACAATTACATTAAGAAATATTGGCAGTTACATCATGGTGTGGTAAGGTGGTACCTCTTTAGATTATGGAAACAGTTTTTCAGGTTTCTTTGTGTCATCTGATTTGGGTTACACTCCATTAGAAAGATACATGACTACACCTTAATTATTAAGTTGAAAAATAGAACATAAATAAACTTTACCTAACAGGATAACAGCTAAGGCACACCGCAATGTACATATGTGGAAGCTAATGAGGCATATCAGACAGTGTATATAAGTGGCAGGAAAACAGACATATCAGAAATACATAAGTTACAGACAATTCACTGGGAGAACTAGGAGTAATATGATATAAGGTGGGTTAATGAACACATTTCAGACAAAGAAAGGCTTGGCTAGGCTACAGACAGAAAGAGAACTGTGAACAGATGTTATGGCTAAACATTTTTGGCAATACAACTGATATAGCATAGAAGACATGGAGTGAAATATCAGTGCATCCTAAGTACTGTATGAAAACTGGGAAGTTGCTTAATTTCAGACCCATCACATGGGCTGAAATGAGATCTGCTAAGGACATATTAGCTCGGGCCTGTTCTGAAAAATGTTGTTGGCCTAGTGGAACTAATCTGTGAAAATATAAATAAAATAAACAAATAAATACAGTAAAGTGTCCAGACAAGTCCCATTTCAGCATAAAGAAGACACAACAGACACAGACAAACTAGAACTTGACCAAACTCCTAAACCTCTACAATAACAATTTCCTTTACACTAATATGCAAGGGCATATCTGTGGAAGCATGGCTAAAGTGTTTGCCTTTAAGGGCCTAAATCAGAAGTAAGAAAATGTAGATAACAGATGGTAAAGCTATCCCATGATGCCTTATCCTGAAAGGAAAAAACGCAGATCCTTAGTAAACCTAGGCTGAAGTGGTAGATACAATACAGGCCACATATATGGTCATGTATTTCTATGCAGTTCTTCCAGGATTTGAAGTGCCTGGATCTGATGCCCCTATTGAATAAATAGGAAAAGAAAACAATCAGGAGCTCAGACATTAAGCAGAGCTGAAAGAAATGACAGATGCAGTGAATAGTAGGGCTGAATTAGTTCAGTATGCAACAGTATCTGTGACTGCTCAGAATTCGCCACACTAATTGTGTTATTAACTGTGACTGCTCAGAATTCTCCATACTAATTGTGTTTTTAACAGAACCTTGCCTAATCCAGAGTCACTCAAGCACATTTTTTCTTGGCACTCCACTGGGAACCATCACAGGAGAGCACATGAACATCAGCATTACAGAATTACTCCTTTTAGTTTTCTAAGAGTATTGTTTGCAAATGAAAAATTCACCCATCTGAGGGGGATGGGCATTTGCTGCTGGACACCAGGAAAACAAACTTGAGGTGCTACACGAGCAGGGGCAGGGCACCCTGCTGATAACACATTGTGGAAGTGAGGGGTGGTTCAGCACTGACATCCATTTCAATCCCCACCCTCAGGTGGTACTGGGCACACACAGGTGTGGTAAAAAATAGAAGGAAAAACACTCTATGGCAACAGTGTGATGCTGTCCCAAGGTCCTCAATCTTCTCAGCAGCCCTGGACATCGGTCAGGTATAACCTGGGGGAGGCTAAAGCAAGATCCACTGGATGAGGAGAGGAACTGGGTGCAGCTACTGGTTAGCTACTGGAAGCCAAATACAAGGAAAAATAACTGACAAATGTAATTAATTTATTTAAAATAAATGAGGGTATCCAAGCATCCCATGCATGTCCCATGCTGTTTGTATGCCTTGTACCTGCACATCTTTTAGGGGTAGAAACCATGATTTTTGGCACACTACTCAAAAGAAAGTTACCTGTTCTTGCACTAGGCATTTTTCCAGTCACCTGCTGTGTTGGTGATTGCTGCAACTGCAGTGTCACAGGGATTGGGATTCCAGATGCCTATATTCCGGGATCATACACTGTTTTGTGGATAGCTACCTGCCTCTTCAGATAACTCTTCTCTGTGACAGTTTACAATTTCATGGGAATATCTGCAGTTTCCACTTTAGAAGTTTTAACAAAGTCCAAAAGCTGTAAGGCTTTGCAGTATGAGTGTAGACAGCAATCTGTGTTTGAGGTCTGCAGCTAAAGGAAGTTTATCCACAACTGTGTTTTTTTACTAGACTCAGCCCCAGTTTTACATATGTAATACTTTTAAATTTTGCTTTGAAATTGTCTGTCACGAATTACTGAAAAACTTAGCAATTTCTACAAAACAAGTAAAATCACAAAAAAAGCAAGGGAAGCAGAACATAGTACCAAATATAGTAAATACAACCCACAACTCCATCTGTAACTCCTTGGAAATGCTTAAAATAGTTAACCATGTTGCCTGTCAATCTGGAATGCCTTTTAAAATTCCTGTTAAATGTAAATCATTAAGAAAGTTCCTTATTGTACTGAAAAATGATCAACAAATATTAAATGTAGATTCTTCCATGTTGTTGTATTAAGCAGGTAGTATACAATGGTCACTTTATTTTCCCGAAAAATATGAGAATGAAAAATACCAAACAGCATTTGACACCAGAAAATATTATGGTCAATACATTTCAGTTCTTTTAGCTTGTTATTTAAAAACTCCAATACGGGTATAAATTTTATGGAACCGAATTACGTGCAAAATGTCCACTTTTTAAACATACCTTGCTAAATTTGCCAGGGCAATCTGTGTAGTGATGAGGACAGTTGTGTTGGTGCAGTATACTCTTAAGAGATAAATGTTATTCTGTGTGTGGCTATTCCGTCATTTGCATAATTATATTGCGAAAGGACATAACCAAATGGAAATCCTCAATAAAATGTACAGGTACTTCTAATTTACTCAAATATAAAAAGACTACTGTTATGGAAGGTTATTGTGTCTCATGTTTATTCTTAACAAAATGCATACTAAGTTGTAGTTTATTCACAAATGCATTAAATAACATGTTTGTATGTTTATGTCAAAAGCAAAATTAAAAATAGATGCATGATTATGCATGATATAGCTTCATATAAGCAGTAGCTTTATATTTCAAGTGTCTTAAAATTGTATTCTCTCTCTGTATTGGCAGATAGTTGAAGGCAAAGTAGGAGTTAAGGGATGTTATGTTTAAAAATGTCAGGTATCCATGGAAACAAGATTAATCAACAGTACGCTCTGGCCTTCTCAGGTTTGGAGATGAGTCTTTGCAAGGATGCCTGTGAGACAGTGTGTACTGGTACCAACGTTGCAAAGTTGCAGGCCAATAAATCTTAAGAACAGGTGGTCTATGTTTTATAAAGGCATATTTGTCAAGTGTTCCCGTGAAGCTCTAAGCCAGGATCACAAACACATAAAATATTTAAAAATTGTATTATTTGTTAAAAGCTATGTAACATCAGAGTTCTGCATGCATGAAATTGATAAGAAAAGGTATAAAAACTAAAGGTTTTCCCTACTCTTGGACACTTATCTGAATATTTAAGTAGGCAGTCTCCCAGTGCTGCTTAAGGAATAAACAAGTACTCTGCACACCCTGAAGCATTATTCTTGACACAAGACTCAAAGGTAAAACTCTTTGTTATTTATTTCTGAACTTTAACATTTGGTGCCGTGACTCAGATTCAAACTTTGGCATTTGCTGCAGGCCAGTGTGGAATAAATTACAAGAGCCCTGCAATTCGGACAACTGTCCAGTGGACACCAGGTCAGTGTGGTACTGTTACATCTCAACCTACTTCCCCTGTTCAATCCTCATCTTCAGAACAGGCATCTGCAGTCAGGGAGGCTTCTTCTTCTTCTCCTTCTATTTTCCAACAAGACTCTACCTCTCCAACAAGAGCACTAGTATTTGATACACCTATAGCCCACCACACACATTCACAGGACAGGGTATGACAAGAGGTTGTTAACTGTGGACAGGATCTTTTGGTACCACTTAGAGAAATATTGGAGGCTAATAATAGAGAGCTCGTTCATCACCCTTGGACCCCTGTTGATTTGCATACTATGTCCAAAAGTTTTCCAAATATTAGAGAAAATCTGTTAAGGTTTAAAGAGAAATTAAAAAGTATAATGGAATTTTATAACCCTACTTTGACAGATTTAAACCAGCTGGTTTGGGTAGTCACTTCAGATGAAATAAGAAAACAGTTACTTGAAAAGGCTGAAATAACAGATTTTACTCTCACAAGGAATACATTAATAAACAAAAGGACAGCATTGTTAAATAAAATTACAGAAGTATGTCAAGTTAGGGCAGATTGGTCTAAGACACAAGCATGTAAGCAAAATAAAGGGGAAGCCCTTGCAGATTATTTGAGTTGTCTTAAAGCAATGTTTGCTAGGCACTCAGGAATACCAGATCCAGAAGAACAAGGTAAGCCAGCTACTGCAGCTGATTTTGTGCAGGGTCTGCAAGCCCTTGTATAAAATCAAATAAAGCAAGCTTATAGACTGGCAGGGAAACAACTTGGAGCCCTTACTAAGTGCTGCAAATCACTGTACTGAGTATCACAAAAAACAGAGAAAGGATACTGAGGATAAGCTGTTAACTGCAAATAAGACAGAATCCCCAAGGGGATGAAGCAAAGGCAGGGAAAGGGGGAGAGCAGTTGTTAGAGGAGTTAGTAAGAATGCTGGTCAAGGGTAACAAGGTGCAGCTGGTTGCAACAATGATCTGGCAGTACCCCTCCTGCCTCATCTGATGAATCTTGTTTCAACTGCGGTGAAGCAGGACATTGGAGAGAAGAATGCCCACACAAGTGAATGCAGAGAGTCCAAGATACCTGGACTGAATGGCAGCTGAATTATAACAATGCCGCATTTCCTTTGTCTCTAATGGACACAGTCAACTTGTAAATGTTTCATCTCCCAGGCCCCTACTTGTAAATGTTTCATCTATCAAACCTCTGCTTACACTTATCAAGGGTAAAAGAACTTGTCAGAGATTTGAGATGCATGGCTAGACTTAAAAAGGCCCTTGTGGTCGTTAGCCTAGTAAACACCTATGAACCTATGAACCTCTACCACCTACTCAAATTGGAAGAGTCAGGCATCACCGTACTATGTCAGAATAATAAAACAGAAATAAATCTTAATCCTCTGCAGCCAACAGATCAAAAGGGACCCTATGTTAAGGCAGAAATAAATTCAAAGAAAATTCCTTTCCTGGTGTGTAGATCTGAGTGCGTGAACCTTTAAGCAGCATTAAAGTCAGTGGGGCACATGCTGTGTGTAATAAACTACTTAAAAGAACCAAGCCTCATCGTCTTTTTCAGATACACAAGATGAGTGAAATTGTGTCAGAATGGGATCCAGAGTCAAAACCATGAGGCACGCAGTTAGAAATTGAGGAATATACAGAAGTGGATTATCCGAAGATCAAATGACTCACAAACAGGTCAGAAACAAATTCCAGGTACTAAAACTCGCTTAAATAATTTTTTCACAACAAATATAAAACGAAGCACTCAAACACTCAAAACAAATTTCTGATTAAATGAAATGTCCAAAACTGCAACATATTGATAGAAATATTTGAAATAATTATGAAAACGTTTAAAACAATATCTGAATGGCATAAGATTATAAAAAAGGGGAAACAACCATATTTTTTCACTATGTACTACTTTTTCACATTAATTAAAGCTAGTTGAAGTATCCAAAGTGTGGAAAGTGTTGGCAAGTGTGTACAGTATTACAGTGCAGTTATTTTGCAAAGTACAGTCTTTCAAAGAGATTACTGTGCATTTGAGCATTATTACAAGTACCTGGTGTGTGTGCTTGTTTGTATATAATTACAAGGGCCAAGACTGCATTGTGTTTAAACTATAATCTGTGGGCATGGCAGAAGGCTTTTGCAAACCTGGTCCTCTTGTGTTTGATAAAATTACAGCAGAAAATTGGAGAAAGTTTGAGCAGGAGTACACTATTTTCATACAGTCAGCTTTTTCTGACAAAGACGCACATACAAAGGCATTTATTCTGCTTAATTTATCTGGTTCAGAAGCCATTGAAAGACAGCATTAATTTGTGTATGCACCTGCTGTGTATGCAGGGGAGGGGGAAGACCACCATACTGTTGAACAGGCCGAAAAGCAGGAAGACCCTGAGTGCTTAAAACATAAATTTAGAGAAATGGCAACCTCCAAACGAACATTACAATGGAAAGGCACTTATTTTACAAAACAGATCAAAAGCCTGGTGAAACATTTGTAGCATACATAACCGACTTCAGAAATAAGGCTAAAATGTGCAGATTTGGTGATATGAGAGATAAGACAGGCTTGTGTGTGGTGTTAATAATGATACAGTGAGAAAGATTTTGCTTTGAGACAGACAGTGATTTAACTTTAAACAAGTTCACTGAGATTTGTCATATATATGAACTTACAGAAAAGCACACCAACATACTTAAAAATGAAAAAAGCATGCATGTGGCTTTTCCCAATGATAATGTAGATAGTATGCAGCATGAGGTTAAAAGATACAGGCCAAAGGGCATGGCCACTTCAACAAAACCCAGAGCAGCTTCAGTAAGGTCCAGGGTACATGCAGCAAAGCACAGCGGTGACTCACCAAAACCTGTAGTAAGCCTCATAGCCAATGGTCGTAATTGTGGTGGTAACCATGAACCCAGACAAGAAAAATGCTTAGCTTTTGGTCAGCAATGCCACAAATGTAAAAAGTGGAATAATTTCAAAAGGCTTTGTAAATCAAATGAGGCTCATTCTTTTATTAAAACAGAGCATTCAAAGAGGCAAGTTGATCAATTAGAAAGCTGCGACCCTACTTTTTATGTTGGTGGTGTGTCTGTGCTTGGTGAAACAGTCAATGCAGTAGATTTATGGGCAAAAAAATGAAGTCTTTTGAACTGTTCGGATTAATGGGAGACCTGTAGAGCTCAAAGTAGATACTGGTTCAAAGTTATAATGTTATGTCAGCAGAAACATTTGCTAGAGTAAGAGCTGGAGAACAACTTGATTTGGCAAAGTGTGCAAAGCTTGTTGCTTATGGCGATGAAGAGATTCAAACTGAAGGCTCAGCAGTGCTTTCATGTTACTCTACTGGAAACAGGTATGACTTGCAACTTTACATAGTCAAGAGACACGTGCAGTCAGTATTAGGCCACAGAAACAGTTTGAAAATGGGACTGCTTTCATTTAACAAAGAAGTCCACCATGTAAGCTTGAATGACAACAGCTCAAATTTCACCCAAACTATTTTTTTCTGAGCAAGCTAATATTTTTGTAGACAAACTAGGCAAACTCCCAGTTGTGTACTCCATGAAATTAGACCACGAGGTCAGCCCAGTTATCAGATCAGCATGGAAAGTTCCAGTAGCTATGCAGAGCAGAGTCAAAGCTGAGCTAGACTGAATGGTGCAGCTAAGAATAATTTGTCCAGTAGAAGAACCAACTGAATGTGTATCTTCCATGGTAGTAGCTCATAAGAAAAGCTCAGATGATATTTGAATATGTATTGATCCAAGAGATTTGAGCAGAGCACTAAAAAGACCTCGTCATCCAATACATACAGTTGAGGAAGTCGCTGCCCTCATGCCAAATACCACTGTTTTTTTTCTCTTAGATGCAAAAGTTCATTTTGGCAGATTTTGCTTGATAGAAAATCTTCACTGGTAACCACATTCAGTCCACCATTTGGAAGATACAGATTTCTGAGAATGCCATTTGGAATAAATTCTGCAGTGAAGTCTTTCAACGTGCGATGGAACAATTTTTTTCTGGCTATCCATGTGCTATTATAGTAGATGATTTTCTAGTAGGAGGCAATGGTGAAGTCGAACATGATAGAAACCTCAAGGAAGTTCTGGAAAGAGCTCATGAAGTGAATCTTAAGATGAATCCTCAAAAATGTAAATTCAGGCTTTGAGAAGTTACTTATGTGGGTCATTCGTTTACCAGTTCAAGCAAACGACAAGATCCCTCCAAACAAACGGCAATTCTTGAGATGCCAGCTCCAGACAATGTCCAAGCCTTACAATGTTTTCTTGGCATAGTCAACTATTTAGGCAAGTTCAGTTCAGATTTGAGTCAACTTTCAGCACCACTCAGAGAGCTGACACCCAAAGATGTAACCTGGTCCTGGTCAGAACAACACCAAAGAGTATTTGATGTCGTGAAACAGAAAATTGCCAGTCCACCCACTTTACGATACTATGATGTTCACAAACCAGTCACTCCTTCCTGTGATGCTTCAAAGTTTGGTCTAGGTGCAGTCATTCTTCAAGAGGGTAGACCAGTAGCATATGCATTAAGAACTCTTACCCAAATTGAGATGCAGTATGCCCAGATTGAGAAAGTACTCTTGGCAATTGTGTTTGCATGTTCGTTCCATGATTATATTTATGGCCAACCTATCCAGATAGAAACTGACTACCAACCTCTAGTCACTATTTTGAGAAAGCCAATGCACACAGCTCCTGCTAGATTGCAATGCATGATGCTTAAACTGCAAAAGTACAATTTCAATCTTGTTTACACAAAATGCAAACTACTTTATCGTGTTGATAGTTTATCCCAATTGCCCAGAAAAGCCACAGAACAGCATGAGAATGAGCAACCTGATTTTGAAGCCATGGAAGTGAAAATTTTTTCTTCCATACATCTTGATGAGCTTAGAACTCACACAGCTTCAGATCCAATTCTCCAGAAGCTCAACCACTTTATCAGTCAAGGATGGGCGTCACAACAATCTTGTTTACCAACAGATGTGCAGCAGTATTTTCTGTACAGAGATGAGATTTTTGTCAGAAAATGGTATGATCATGAAAGGTCCTAAAGTGATTGTTCCAAAATCCTTGAAACAATAGTACATTAATATCTTGTACTGTGGCTTCCCAGGAACTGATTCTACAAAAAGAAGGGCAAGAGATCTAGTATTTTGGCCTTCTATGTCAAAGGATATTGAGAAAGAGATTTCTTCTTGTTGTGTATGTAATAGTACAAAACTACATCAACAAAAAGAACCACTTCAGTTAAGCCAGATTCCTGAACTACCTTGGTCAGCAGTAGCCACAGACTCTTTGAGTAGAATGGTCAACATTACTTGGTATTAGTAGACTCTTATTCATATTGGTTTGAGATTGACCTACTTCCTAACCCCATCTCCAGTACTGTCATTACTAAGTTGAAGAGACATTTTTCTGTCCATGGTAGTCCGCACAGAGTCATTTCTGACAATGGTGCACAGTTTATAAGTCAGCAGTTCAAGCAATTTGCTGAAGCATGGGACCTTGTTCATATTGTGAGTAGCCCTGAGTACCCGCAGTCAAATGGCTTCACTGAACATGCAGTTCAAAGTGGAAAGCAGCTGTTAGAGAGATCCAAGCATGACGATACTGATGTTTTTCTAAACTTGCTTAATCTCAGAAACATTCCTCATGATAATCAACTTTGTTCACCTGCCCAGAGACTTGTGTCAAGACAAACCAAAACCACATTACCAATCAGTAAGGTTCTGTTGGCTACATGTGCTAAAAACAGCAAAGCAGTGAAAGCTCAACTCCTGAAAAAGTGTTTGTCCCAGAAGTCCTACTAAGATAAGACCAGCAAACCTCTCAATCCATTAAAAGAAGAGGAAATAGTGAGGATGCAGACAACAACAGGTTTTGATTGAAATGGATTTGTGAAATGTTTTTGTCAAGAACCGAGATAGTGGAATCACAGGGAATAGAATTTAGGCAGAATCAGAGGCATTTATTACCGGTGTCCAAGCCAGTGTTACAGCATCTTACATGTAATAAAAACTTAATTCTCAGAGTGACTTGTCCAATGTTTCTGTTCCAGAGGACATTCCATCAGCTATCCCTGATCCTCAGAATATCCCTGAAAGTCCTGAAGCAGAACATTCCCCAGTGACTGACCCTGTTGCTAAACCAGTCCTAACTATTAGGTTCATAGGTTCATACTAGGCTATCTACCCTAGGGCATTTATAAGCCTAGCCAGAGTGTGTTTGACTTTCGCCACCCATTTTAAATTAATTTTGCTATGCCCTTTTTCGAGGTTAGTATACTGTGCCTCTGTCTAACAGTGACACAGAAGTGATACCCGGGGTAAACCTACGATCTCCCATCAACTCATCAAGATTCCTCTTGAAGAGAGTCAATGAGGGACTCTGCCTAACCTGGACTGAGATTTTATTCCAGAGTGAAGGGAGCCTCTGGGTTATGAATCTGTCCCTCCAGCATGTCCTATTTATTTCAGTGCTGAGATTCAAGTCTCTCGAGCGCGTAGCTCAATGGGATTTGGATTTTCTGAGGTGCAGCATGTCCATTAATTCCGGGTTGGACATGGCTTTATACGTCAGGCACAGATCGCCTCTGAGCAGGCGGTATGCCACTGAGTAGAGCTGGAGTTTTTTTAACCGGGCAGCATATGACATCTGTTTGAGCCCTTTGATCCTCTTGGTGAGGTACTTCTGGGGTCTTTCCAGTTGCTGCAGGTGTCTGGTAAGGTACATCCCAAAAGGGGCATTGTACACAATTATGGGTCTGATGAGGGATGAGTAAAGAGGCACGATGACCTCCCCTGATCTAGATGTGAATCCCTTCATGATTAGGTGGGCTATATAAAATGTTTTTCTAACCACTTTGGCCACGTGTTTGTCAAATGAAAGATTGCTATCAACTTGGGTCCCCAGGTCCCTAATTACTTCTTCTGTACTTAATGGATTACCATCTATGTGGTAATTTGTGGGCACTTTGTTTTTGCCAAAGGGGATGACTATACACTTTTTGGCGTTTAGCTTGAGGCCATGCCTCTGGCACCAGTTGTCTGTTTCTATGAGGCCCTTTTGGAGGATGCTTGTGTTGGCTGGAGAGTCGATTATGGCACCCAGTTTGCAGTCATCTGCGAACTTAGTCAGCCACAGTCCTTCCGTGTTGGCCTGTACCTCTGAGAAATATATACCGAACAAGAGAGGTCCCAGGACTGAGCCTTGTGGGACGCCACTTGTAACTGGTTTGGAGTCTGACATGGCTCCAGCAATTCTAACCATGTGGGTTCTGTCCTTGAGCCCGTTTGCAACCCATCTAGTGACATAGGGGTTTATATTTAAGCTGGTGAGCTTATCTATAATGCCCGAGTGGGGTATTGTATCGAAGGCTTTTGCGAGGTCCAGGTAGGCTGTGTGGACCACCTTCCCCTCGTCAATGACCTTGGTGACTGTTTCAAAGAAATCGACCAGGTTTAAGAGGCAAGATCTGCCCTTAAAAAAACTGAACTGGGTAGGATCCAGTGTCTGTAGGTCCCCGATATCTTTATTTATGAGGTCCATGATGATCCTTTCCATAGCTTTGCAGACCAAGCTAGTCAGGCTTATGAGGCGATAGTTTCCAGGATCCGTTGAGGCACCACCTTTGTGGAGAGGGACCACTGTTGCTGTACGCCACTCTTTGGGTACATATCCTGTAGTAAGGCTGAGATTGAACAGTAGTTTTATGTTTGGGTTTAGCTTTTCTTGGAGTTCATGTAGGACGCAGCCCAGGACACTGTCTGGTCCCATTGATGCTGTGTTTTTTGCTTTGGAGAGGGCGGCTCTTACCTGAGCATCTGAGATGTCAGGGGGGCAGCACTCTGCTGGGATAGATATTTGCCCTTTTGGTGGGGGGGGGAGTTTGTGCGGAGTCTGTCAGCTGGGATGTTGGCAATGTCTGTAGGTTCAGTGTATTTTTTGTCATTTTGGACTAATTCTGAGCATATCTGGGAATTCCCACCCAGGTTCCTAACATAACTAAAGAAAGCCTTGTGATTATCCTTAGTGTCCTGTGCAATTTTTCTCTCGAAGCTGGCCTTAGACGATTTTATGAGTGCCCGTAGTTTTTTGCTAATACTGATCAGAGATGCCTTCCCTTTTTGGGATTTTGCTCTGTCATGTAGTAGATTCTTCCTTCCATTGTATAGCTTGTTTATGGCTGGGGTCCACCAGACAGGACGTCTGCCTTTGGAGGATTGGATCTTGGTTTTATTTGGGATTGCATGATCCATGCATTCCTGAAGGTGTTCATAGAATGCGTTTATAAAGGATTCTGCGGTCTGGGCCGTATTTTCCACAGGCCCGGGGGCTTTGAAGGATTCCACCTCGGTTTTGAAGAGTGTGAAATTTGCTTTAAAGAAGTTTTTCACTGTGGTTTTCTGGGCAGGGGGTGGGGTCGGGATGTGAATATCCAGTGAGATTAGTTTATGGTCTGATCTTGCCAGTGAGGGATACACTTCTGGTCTGGAGCATAGAGTCCCCATGTTGGTGATGATCAGGTCCAGTATGTTTTCCCCTCTTGTGGGAGTGGTAACAAGTTGTTCCATAGCATTTGAGTTTATAAATTCTAGGAACCTTTGCGCTAGGGTGTTGGAGCTAGAGTAATGTTCCCAGTCTATGTTTGGGTAGTTGAAGTCGCCCAATATAATGGTGTTTGGAGAGACCTTCATATTTTCCAGTGTTATCAGGAAGGCCGAGTTAGGTTCCTGGGTTTGGAGGGTGGCCTGTAGCAGGCTATAAACTGGAAGGCAGTTAGTTGCACATGGACAGTCTCTGATGCTTCGTGCTGTGCCACCAACGTGGAGGTGTGGGTATCTTTGACGAATACTGATATTCCCCCTCCTTTTGTGGTTCGGTCCAAGTTTTGGGGCCGAAAAGCATTACATTACAAGATCAGGTCACATTTCCAGATCTAGTTCCAGATACATGGCAACCTGGACATGATTGTTTAGTTTATTATTGTCTGTATAATTTACATGCCTATTCAAATGTCATTGTCAATGTGAGATAGCTCAGTAAACAGGGAGGATGTAGCTCAGAGTGTGTGATGTAGCTTTAAGAAGCATTCCAGTCAGTGGGCACGTGTATATAAGTACTGAGCATGTGCAAGCAAGAGGGCCATTTTGAGTGAGCAGCCAGAGTGAAAGGATGTATGTGTGTAATAGTCAGTCAGTTTGTTTAAGATTAATGTTCTTGCCATCCATCCTGATGTGTTTGCATGTAATAAACTACCTAAAACAAACAATACACAAGACGAGTGACATAATCTAATGGCCACTAAACCCACAATGTACTTGCCAGGGTCACCCAAAGTTTGCCAACTCCACACCATTACCTGTATGCCAAAAGTGATAATGTATGCATCACAGGTAAAACTTGTTTGTGCATATATTAAATAGCAGCATCAGTGGTGCAACAGATACCACACTCTTCTTTGGTTAAAGGACTGTGGGTTCTAGTCCCACATCAGGTAGATTGATTACTGATACTGAAGTTCAGCATAAGGGGATGCCGCACTCCTGAGTGTGTTGCCCTTTGGATGAGATGTTAAAAGTTGAGGCTCCTTCTGCTTGAGTTGGTGGTAACTCAGGTAGATGCAAAAGATCCCATGGCACATATCAAAATGAATAGCGAAAGTTCTCAGATGCCCTGGCCAGATTTCTCCTAAAAGTATAAATTCTACCTCGGGTCTCCCCTGAAAAGAGGCTACTAGCCTTGTGGGATTAACCTGGTCAAAAAATGTAAATAAATAAAAAATATTAACTGCAAAAATAGAGGGTGGGGAAGGCATGTTGTGGGGTGTGCTACATAAGTGAAGTTTAGCATTTAAAAGAAAATGTTTGAGTAATGCCCAAGATATGAAAGATAGGAACTGCTAAATACATTAACATCTGCATGCATGGCCTTCCTAATTTCTAACCTAATATCATGCCTTTCTAAGTAAACCTCTACCCTACATGTTGGAACACATTCATGCTTTTGTCTTCTATACAAGGTAATGCCTGCAGTACCGATTCAAACGGTCAAGTGGAGCTGTAGCCATGCTACATAGGTCCATTGAGTTTAACTGACAACTCCATTACTTAATGAACTTTTATACAACTGTATAACACCAATGTAAACATTCTTAATGCAGTATAGTGTTCCTGACTTCCCTTTTGCCTATACAGTTTTGAGGCATTCTGCAGCCCTTTGTTTTGGTCTCAGGCATGGTGTTATTTGCTTGGGGCAATAAGCTACCAAAAACTCTTTTTGGAATCCCAGAGAATGTTTTACATGTGTGTGGGGGAGGGGTTTCACATGCAATACCCCTGTTCAAGTTTATAATCAACTCAAGATGGCATCACAGTAGTAAACAGGTAAACACTTAGGCTCTGGCAGAAACAATATTATTTTCTTTATTCCACAGTCCTCCTATGTGTCAGTAGACAAACAGATTAACAAAACACAGTGATCAAAACAATTTGATTAAAGCAGTTGTTTTTAAGAAAACTCTCTGTAACTTCCTAGCTGAATACAGGGAAGAGTGCACTTAACGTGTCCTGATCTTATAACATATATATGTAAATTCACTGTCTTTCTACATTTGCTTTGTGTACATTAAAGTATATAATCAATTCACGGTTGCATCCCAGTGGAAAACAGGTAAATACCAACAACCCAAACCAAAAGAGACAACCTATGCGACAAATGCCTACAACCCATGACTCTCAGCCAGGGTTGCCAGATTTCCAGCCCCCCAGGTAGGGACAAAAAAAAAAAAAAAAGAAGGTCTCTCACGGCAAGTGAAGACCAAAAAAAAAAAAGGTCTTTAATACGGAACAGAGTTCCAGAGTTCCACATTAAAGAACTGAGCTCACTCAGTAGCTCTGCACTAAACACGGAGCTTCTCGTGTTTAATGCATTGCAGTTCCGCATATGGGCCAATCAAAAATCGCTAAACACGGAGCTTCTCGTGTTTAATGAGGAGCACAAGAAGCTCCGTGTTTAGCAATTTTTGATTGGCCCGTATGCCAGGTATACGGGACAATCAAAAAAAACAAACAAACAAAGCGGAGGCTGGCCAGGATTTAAACTGGCAGGGCAGGACTCGGGATCAGGCTGCTGATCTCGGGACAGTCCCACCCAAATAGGGACGTCTGGCAACCCTGCTCTCAGCTGTCCAGATTTTCACAGAATGTCTAGATTTTTTTTGCCATATTTTGGTCTGACCTCATAAAATTTTAGGGTTTTCTGCAAGATCTCTGATGACTGAAATCACTAGACAGTCACACATTTGTGGTGGGTTCAAATTTCATACCCTTCAGAAAATGAATGACAATGCAAAACCTGTTATTCTATCAAGTTTGTAAGAACAATATTTACAATTTCTACCTATTTCGGGGCCTTGTCTCCCCATTATTTTTGTCTTTGTCTAGAGTTCTTGCACTAAGAGTTTGACAGGAATGCCAAAACCTAAACATACATGTGGGGCAGGGAGTGGGCAAACAGATCCTTCAAAATTGAAGTGCCTTAGATTTCTCTGAAACTACAGGCAGTGTATGTATATGTTTTAAAGGTTTTTATTGAGCTGTCTTTAACAAACACTTATTCAAATGTGACACTTTATCTTGTACTAGCTTACTGTTTGTTTGTTAGAACTAGTTAATGCCAAAACAGAAATCACTGTAGATCCAGATAACACAATGAAACAGTCCTTCCCACATGTGAATACTCCAGATGCAGCCAGCTGTCTTTAAACCACAACTGGATGAACTAATAGGTCTCATGTCAAAAGTACAGACAGACATCTTGGAGCTAAAGTCACTGGAGTCCCGGAATAAAGCTGTCACTGATGCTTTCCTGGCAGTCAGCCTTTCTGATAACTAAATGTTTAAAAGCTCCAGATTACACAACATACGGTCAAATGTATATGGCCAGCAGCCCACCATGCTGTCATTGTTACAAAAAAAGACCTAAGGAATCAGCACCACAGCCCTTCTTTGATCTGGACAGAGTGAGCACATTGCTTACTCAGACCACCGACCGATTAATGAAAATATCCCCAACAAGTTATATGCAGACTTATGGACTATCAAGCTAAATTAAAAATCCTGTACCTTGTAAAGTAAGCTAAAGTCTTTACTTTAAAATCCTGCAACTTAAGAATGTGTCATGATTTGTCAGACTCATATAATGCAACACTCTTATATGAATGGGCTATCTACTCACAGTATGACGTTGTCCTGTTCGATTCTCAGCTAGAGCATCTTCTGTGTTGAGACATGCATGAATGGGCGTACCTTCGTTGAAGGTTGTGCGTCAGAGCTGGCAACTCGACACGTAAAAATCTACTGCCAATCATTAGCGGACCGGAGTTCCGCTGTGGCGACCCCCGACCGGTAAAAGCCGAAAGACACAACAACAACTTTACTAAAGTATGGTACCCAACTGTTATCATTATTAAAAGGAAATAAAGTCCAAATATTTTGATTTTCTTAAAGCTCATTGACTTTCTTACAACAGAATAACCTTTAAGAAATAGCTGATAATTCAAATTTAACAACACCAGATGGACATAATTGTTTAGAGATATCTAATAAAGCAACTGCTGCTTGGAAGTTTCTTCTATCCCAAGCATAAGAAAGAAAATATTCCTAACAGCCCTGTTTTCACTGTCTCCCTGCTAGTGGCATCCAGGAAACATGTTTGAAAAGGAAGCATGGCAACAACTTTTCCCACTGCTCTCTACTCTACTATAATATAACAATGCAGACATATACTTCTATCATTCAAACTCAAATCCTGTAAATAGCAAACAGAACTCTAAAATGACACTGACAAATCCTGCCAACATCTAAAGACTTTGGTACTAAAATGAACAGTGGTCTATAGGAACAATTTATGAAGAAATCTGATGACTTCACATGACTGTCTTGCATCTACTACTACTTCCTGCCTATGCTTTATTCATAGCAACTGTTGCTTTCCTACAGGAACTAGTCCTTTTCACAAGTAAATCATCTGTGATGTTAAGACCTATAGTGTTATCTAATGGTTGTTAACTTCTTCTAACTTGCTTTGCTTAGGAACCATTTATTTTACAAAATATATAAATGAAGCACCTGAAGCCATGAACTGCTCGAACACGACTTTATTACTTCCAAAAAAATAAAAATAACAATAAGCAATGAAGTCCCCTGAGTCTTAAAAACATTGGGAATGTCTTCCAAGCTCCCATTATTCATATTCCTTCCCTCCGCTTCCAAAATAATGGCTCATCTGCTTCCATCTTCCGGAGGAACAGGACTTAATGGAAGCCAACAATACTGACAATCTGCATGAGGCAGTCTGTCAGCTCACACAGGTCGTAATGCTTCTAAATAATAACATTTCTCAGCTGCTGAATAGCAGGAACAATGGTTCGTTGCCTGGTAACCAGGAAGGACTGAGTAATTTGCGGAATGACATCATAATGGAAGATGAAAGCAGACGAGCCGTTATTTTGGAAGCGGAGGGAAGGAATATGAATAATGGGAGCTTGGAAGACATTCCCAATGTTTTTAAGAGTCAGGGGACTTCTTCGTTGCTTATTGTTATTTTTATTTTTTTGGAAGTAATAAAGTCGTGTTCGAGCAGTTCGTGACTTCAGTTGCTTCATTTATATATTTTGTGGTCTAGTTTGTTTTGCAGGGTGCCTGTTTCTCTGTTTTTCGTTGGTTGAACCATTTATTTTACCAATGTGTGCTTCACTGGCTATCAACATTAGATGAAGAGAAGCAGACATACAGTGATCACTGGAGCATGATGTGCCACAAGGACATTTTCTCTGAAGAAGGACAGGGAGGAGACCATACCTTTTTTTTCTAGATTTTTGTGATAAATCAGTTTGGATTGAATTCAAGAAATAAAGACAGATATTTGACTTTCATACTTAATATCCTTCAGAAAATGCATGACAACACAAGACCTTTTATTTTAATAGCTTTCTAAGTTTATAAGAGCAATATTTAAAATTTGTCTCAATTTTTGGGGCTTATTTTTGGCTTTGTCCTGATTTCTTGTGCTATGAGGTTGAGCTATGGGGAGGACCCACCTGTTGGAAGGGATAATATAAGACCTTCTAAAGTTCAATAGGAAGGAAACAAATCATTAGAAGAAGGAGAAAAGAAAGAGGGAAGCTAAAGGTGGAGGTACGTGACCAAAATAAAACTGCTGTCCTCTTTAATCAGGATCCTGGGTTATGCACCACATGCTGTCTGGACTAACGTCTGTTATCCTCCCAAGACTGCTGTTATTTTTTTCCCTTAAACTAACAATGTTGTCTTGAATTTCTCATGTTTTGTTTGCACTCTGCAAAATGACCAGGCCTTGATGAAGGTAATTCCTGGAATTCCTGACAATGAAGAGGAATAAAAGAGCTTCTTTAATAATCACATGTACTTCCATATTTTCCTTCGTTTTTTTTTTTTTTTTTAATACTTCCTGAGATGGAACCCCAAACAGTTTACATTCATCCAGGCATGTCCTGAGAAGCTGTCCCTTAACATCTATGGGGAAGCTTTATATATGCATTCTAGCACATCTGTGGAAAAAATGTCATTGGCAGCAGCTCTGCAGCTACTGTGCTCATACCCTCAAACCTCTAAGCTTTAAAAAATTTGGACAAAGCCAAACATGACCGAGAAAAAGGCCCAAAACCTGGGACAGATTTTAAATATTTCTCTTATAAATTTAGAAAGTTACTGGGAAAACAGATTTTGCATTTGCATGTATTCTCTGAAGGATATGAACTCTGTAACTCAAACGTATGTCATTATTTTGTGAATTCAGTCACCAGTGATTTGACAGAAAACCACACATTTTATGAGGAACAGACTAAAAATATGAGGCAAAAATCTGGAGAGTCAACAAAAATCTGGACAGTTGAGAAGTATGACTATTCTATTCACATTTGGTGACATATTCCCTCCCTCAGCTGTTGTGTAAGACAGTCCGCATATATATATATTTTTTTTGTTTGTTTTTTAAAGCTGATTCCCTGGTCTGTTTTACTCATGTTATTTTTCAGGTAATTCATCTTGTGATATTGATATCTGCCGGTCCTAATCCCCAGAGCCGCAGAACTATATGTTTTTTCAGATTTGTCAATGATTATATTTTTTTTAATATTCACGGACAAAGTATTTAAACCAGGTACCACCTACAGTCCCCTAAGTGCCTTGAGGGAAATTACTGCTGGGTCCACCACAGGATTTTTGCACAAATACTGGAACTGAAGCTAGATCTTGTAAATTGTTTTAAATTATTTTTGTTGCAGAAACTACAAGTATGTCTCACAAAAACATTTTCAACGACATTTCTGAAGGTTTCTATCAATGTAGGTACTGATGATGATATAGGCTGTTCAATCCCTAGCAATTATAAATATTTTGTGGGTGGATGATAACTCTTAAAACACACAGACACACACCATATTTAATATGCTCTCTCATAATTTTAAAACTTTAGCCAAAGAAGGTATCCTTAAGTGGAAGGCCTGAGGAAATGGCGTCCTCATCATCTGCATCAAACCTCAAAGCCAAGTGGATATGGTCTGAGTAGACAAGATCCCCTTCATCATAATCTGAGTCAGAGGATTTTACCTTGGAAGGGGTCCTTTTCCTCTCCCTGCAAAAGTGCTTCCGAGTCACAGATGTAATAGCAGCAGCAGCAGCAGCCCACTGTAGCAAAACATAATACTCCTTCTTGAACCTCCTATAATCAAAAGAGGAAGGGATAACCCAAAATGCCTGTATTGGCTGGTGTCTAATTCAAGGATATGGATCCAATTCACCAAATTCCAGATCTTTAATATCTGTTTTATTGGGTTTTGCCCAAACTAGAACAGTAGTTTTGGCTTTAGCCATCATATGTGCCAACTCACCTGTCTTGGCTACATGAACTAGAAATGCTTCAGATTAGCATTCATACACTTCATGTAGAGAAAGGGAGTCTTTTGATGAATTTCTGTATCTAGGCTGATGTCTTCTGCAAGTGGCTATGAACCACTGTTAGCAGCAGTGAATTTACACATCTTAACAGGAAACCCGAATCAGAAACTTAGGAAGAAAAAGACTTTTTGAGGGTCAGAGTCAAGTGCTAGACAATGCCACAGCGTTAGGGCATGGGTAGGGACCAGCTAAATCAGTATTTGTCATGCAGGTCACTTTAGAGGGAGACAAATGATCACTGACCACTGGCTGCAGGGTGAGCAAGGATTTAAGATCATGCTAGGCAGGGTGAGGAATCAGGTAGCTGGGTTGTAGTCATGACAGAATAAGGCAAGAATTCAACTCCCACTACCTTTTAAGTGGGTGATGGAAAAGTCTTGGAAATCAGTTGCTGGCAGAAGGAAAGGATGAGCACACTGATCTTTGGCTGAGGGGTATGAAAGAGGCCATAACATTGATCAGTGACTGGAAGTAAGTAAGAGAACTCCAGACATCAGTAGTGGGAGGGGTGTCAGTGGCTGCCAAGCTGGAGTTAGTGCACTGAAACTACTAGTATGGCTGTGTGAAAGCTGACAGAATGAATTGGAGTTAATAAGGACAATGAGGACAGTGGCCACTGCAAGGACAAAAAAGGATAATGAAGGTTATAGCAGGGGTTCTAGATTACTAGGCATGCAGTCCAGGTGACCATTAGCTAGCCTAGCCCAAATTTCTAATTGCCCCAAAGCACTGTCTGTTTAAATGACTTGCTCCAAGTCACATAGTGGACAAATGAAGGCTGAGAAGAATCAAACCATGTACCACAGGAAGAAGCTCATTAATAGTTCTCAGCCATAATGCACTGGTCCGTACCACCTACCAGACTACCAGGGTAATTAAGGTGGCAACCACTTGCTGCCATTATACATGTGAGAGTGAGAAACTCAAGAGAGATGTCAGATGAGGAAGGGTGACAGACTGCTCTTAGCACTGGATCAGCACACTTTTTCCAGCATATTCTACCTAACCTTCCCACTCACAGTACTCATGCCGACAAGATGTATACCTCCCTCTGCTTCACACAAATAAGGCTACTCTGCATATCCTTTGTGCAGTGCAACAGATGTCTGCAGAGGCTATGGTACGGAAGTCTCTATGCCATGTTTAAGCATGTGAGATGTGCAGCTCCATCTGCTTCATACACAAAGACTACTCTGCATATCCTTTGTGCAGTGCAACAGATTTCTGCATAGGCTATGGTACGGACGTCTCTAAGCCGTGTTTAAGCATGAAGTGGGTGTCAAACAGAAACAGCACCAAAAATTAGACTCTAACTTCTGAAGAGCAGTATTTAAAGGCTGTCACTTTCCACAGAAATTCCACTTGCATAAAAATGAGGTTACGTTGCAATAACAATATCACAACCACATTCATACTTTATATCTACCAAGAACTCTAGATAAGTGCAACATCTGCATCCACAGATAGGAACCAGCATTACTGTACAGTATGCACACTACTATCACAGTGGTTCCCCAACAGAATGTGAATCCTTATGTTTGCTTACTGTACTCTAAAGGATGGCCTCTTTGGAATTAACCAGAGTCCTTCTTGATGTTAAGTACTCTCTGTGAACATTTTAGCCTCTTTCTCAAGGTCTTAAATGGTTACCTCGTAACACAATGAATAGCTAACTATGTAATTAAACTCCAGATTGCTAAACATTACTCCTTCTACCTGTAAAGGTATTATTCCAAGAAAATACATGCAGCCCTCCCTACCACAAGCATTTGCTAACAATTCTATCAAACCTGTAAAGAGTCTCAAACTTAGGTATGTAAAAAGAGACCCAGATTTGTTTATCTATTTTGCAATACCTGCATGAAGTTTCTGCAAAGCGAAGATGCAGGTTGTTTACAGTTTTGTTCAAGGCAGCAGGAAAGCTGAAGTGTGTCCCCACAGAAACCTGGTATGAAGCATGAAGTGGGTCTTGGACAGGATGCCACTCTACTGCAAACACAGACACTCAAACACCTCACACACACCTGGAGGTTGTTTGGATGACAGTGACAAAACATACAACAATATTTTGCATTCTTTTTAGAAATAATTGCAAAAGCACTATAATCTCTACAATTTTGTCTCTGCTTGATAGACATCCTGAAAACAGTGAAAACAGAATCTAAAGAAGTCTTGTTACTTGATTTTCAATAAAGACTGTCTGTTTAAACTCTTTTTTTTTTACATCTTGATAAACTGAGTTCTGACAGCCTTAGTTTAATTTTTTATAAGCAAAATTAAGCAAAATGAGATTAGTTCAGGGTACTAAGCCTGGTCTAAAGAATAACCTTAATTCCAAATAAGAGCTGAATAGTTGTTAAACAAAAATGCAGCACTGAAAAGAAAGTCTGGAGCTCTCAAACTGGCTTTGTTGGCATAAGATTGCAATAATATAACCTGCATGCTGGGAAACTATCATGGCATTCATTCCCAACAGTAACATTATCCAGCTGTTATTTCAGATGTTACATAATGTTAAGCATAGTTTGCAATATTTACTGACATACAGTGTTCTTTTTACCAATGCATGCTGTGACATGCTTTGGCTTTCAAAATGTTTAATAGTGGATATTTCAACAAGTTGCTAATAAAACCTGGTTGCAGAAAGAACAGTTGTGTACACTTACCATAAATGTAGATGTTCAAGTGTATTCACTGTTGCAGTCATCACACTTGGGTTATCTGCCTGCAGGTAGCCCTCAGTCGGCCCAAATACCAGAGACTTAGTATTTCTGCATCGCTTGCTGTTGCTTCATGACTGACGTCAGGTTGTCAGGGTATAAAAACAGGCAGCCGATGCCATTACATCAGTTTTCTTGCCCCAAATGTCAGGAGCCTCACAAATAGGGAGCTAAGTTATGGTGGGGGAAAACACCACCAGTAAAAAGTAAATACCAATAGCCCTGTAAGGTGTGAGTAATAGACATAGAGGAGAGAGAGAGACAAGGGGGCTGGAGGGTGGGAAACTAGGACTGCAACAGTGAATACAGTGGAACATTTAAATTTATGGTAAGTGTACACAACTGTACTATTTTCTTCGTGTTTCACTGTTGCAGTCATCACACTTGGGTTGATTCCCAAAGCAGAAGAAAGGGTGGAGGCAGTCAAGGAGAGTTGGGGCTGGCTAGTATGCCCTGCAGGACTGCTGTTACAAAACCTGCCCTGGATTTGGAAAAGATAGGCAGGCGGTAATGCTTGGTGAAAGTGTGTACAGAACTCCAGGTAGCAGCTTCCAGAATGTCCCTGGTAGGGACTCCCCTCAGGAATGCTGTAGAGGTAGACGTTGCCCTAGTGCAATGCATTCTTACCCTTTGAGGGGTTGGTTTCCCATGGTGTTTGTAGCAGAAATGGATACAGTGTGCTATTCATTTGGAAATTGTTTGTTTAGAAATGGCATTGCCCTCTGCCCCTGGTGCAAAACTGACTAGTAACTGGTCAGATTTCCTGATGGGCTTAGTCCTATCAAGGTAGAATCTGAGCTGTCTGTGCACGTCCAAGGAGTACAGGATCCTTCCCCTTTACTTTGAGGATTAGGGAAGAAGGTTGGCAAATGGATGGATTGGTTGAGAGCCACACTGGACACCACTTTAGGCATAAAGGAAGGGTTAGTCCTGAGGGAGACCCTGTCAGCATGAAAAATAATGAAGGGTTCCACAGCCATAAGTGCGTGTAGCTCAGACAATCTTCTAGCTGAAGTGATGGCCAGAAGCAAGGCTGTTTTCCAAGAGAGGAATTTTAACTCTGCTGATACTGCAGGCTCAAAAGGGGGTAGCGTGAGATTTTCCAGTACAAAGTTAAGGTCCCAAGCAGGGGTGGGTGCTCTCCTTGGTGGCCTTAGGTTGTTAGCTCCTCCAAAGAACTGCTTGATGAGAGGGTGAGAGATGAGAGGTGGTTCAGTGTTGTAATGAGTTGAGATGGCAGAG
The DNA here is from genome assembly GCF_019279795.1 of Protopterus annectens. Classification (NCBI taxonomy): domain Eukaryota; kingdom Metazoa; phylum Chordata; order Ceratodontiformes; family Protopteridae; genus Protopterus; species Protopterus annectens. The sequence goes on from NC_056730.1 coordinate 642,296,415, forward strand.
GCATGGATCTTAATGGAGGGGAAGGAGAGGCCTCTGTGGAGTAGGTCTGCTAGGTAATCCAGGATTAGAGGTAAGGAGAGCAGTGCTGTGTCCTCTCCTTTAGATTGAATCCAGGAACAATACCTTTTCCACTTATCAGGATTTCCTTGTACTGGGTCTTCTGGCTTCAAGAATGATGTCCAGCACCTGCTTGCTTAGGCTGGTCACTGGGGGAGAATTCAAGGAATAAGCCAGGCTGCAAGATTCAGGGTTTGCAGTTGCGAATGCAAGATCTGTCCCTCCTACTGAGTGAGGAGGGCTGGGATCTGGGGTAGGTGCCAGGGTGGCACCGGTGACAGGCTGTGCAATAGTGGGTACCAGTGCTGGTGTGGCCAATCCGGGGCAATCAGGATTGCCCTTGGTCTGTCCTGTCTTATCCTGAGTAATATTCTTGTGAGAAGAAGCAGAGGGTAAATGTATAGGTTGAGAGGTTTAACCACTGGAAGGATAGGGCATCCACTTTCCAGGCCCTGCTGTGAGGTGTCCTAGTGTAGAATTTGCTGAGCTTGTGATTGTAGGGGGAGGCAAAAAGGTCCACCTCTGGGGTCACCCATTTCTGGGTTAGAAGGCTGAAGGTGCTGGGTTCTAATTGCCACTCGTCTGGGTCTAGGAGATTTCTGCTTAGGTCATCTGCCAGTGAGTTTTGTTTGCCTGGCAGGAATTGAGCTTGCAGATGAACATGCATGTCCAAGGCTGTGTTCCACAGGGCCATGGCTAGCTTGCAGAGTGGGTAAGAGTGGGTCCCCCCTGCTTGTTGATGTACCACATAACTGTGGTATTGTCTGTTTTTATTAGCAGGGGTCCTGGTGAGAGTAGGGATCTGAAAGCTGTTAGAGCATGCTGAACAGCTAGCATCTCTTTTTGGTTGATGAATTTGACTTGGGCTCCAGTGGCCCTGAATCCACAACTGACAGGCATAGTCTGATGCTTCTGTGGTTAGGGTCTGGGTGGTGTGGGGTTGAGTAAAGGGAAGTCCCTTGTTGTGGTTGCATGCTGCTGCCCACCAAAGAAACTCTGTCCTTAGACAAGGTATGATAGGAATGACAGTTTCCAGGTCCTGAGAATGTTGACACCAAAGACTTTTTAAGTACCATTGAAGTTTCCTCATATGCAGTCTGGCATATAGAATTAGTAGGATGCAAGAGGCCATGAACCCTAGGGCCTGCAGGATTTTCCTTGTGGATAGCTAGGTTCTGGTGGCCATTTGAGTGAAGTAGCCTGTCAGATAGACTTGTTTTTCTGGAGTAAGGAATGCCATCTTTGATGCTGTGTCCAAGCTTGCTCCCAGGAGTACAATATTTTAACTGGGGACTAGTTTTGATTTATTTTCATTGATAATGTACCCCAGGGAGGTTGGAAGGTTCTTTACAAATGTCAGGTGCTGCAACAGCTTTTCCTGACTGTCTGCCTGAATTAGGCAATCTTCCAAGTATGGATAAATTTGAATCGTTCTCTGTCTGCAATAGGCAATGGCTGGAGCCAGGTATTTTGTGAAGACTCTGGGAGCAGTGGATAAGCCAAAGGGAAGTGCAGAGAACTGATAATGCATAGATACTGCCCTGAAACATAGGTATTTCCTGCATGAGTTCCTGATAGGGATGTGCAGATAGGCTTCTTTTAGGTCTAGGGTGGCTAACCAGGCATCTTTAGACAGCATAGGAAGAAGCTGCTGAAAGGTGAGCATTTTGAGTTTTGGTACCACCAGGAATTTGTTTAGAATGGAAAGATCTAGGATTGGGCGCCGAGTGCCCTCTTTTCTGGGTACCAGGAAAAGTCTGGGATAAAACCCTTGACCTATCTGTTCTGCAGGAACAGGATGAATTGCCCTTATGGAGAGCAGGGATTGAACTTGGTTTTGTGCCTCTGCCCACTGGTTTGGAGGAAGGTCTGGGAACCCTTTTGGAGTTGGCAGTGAGTGGAAGTAAAATTTGTACCCCTGGGATACAATGTTGAGGACCCATCGGTCATTGGTGATGGAGGTCCAGTTTTTTGCATGATGGGCAAGTTTTACTCCTAGGGGCACGAGCTATTGAGCAGAGGTGAGGAATGGAGTTGAGAAGTCATTGTGAATTCTTTCTGTAAGGGGGTGGCTTAGCATTCCCTGTTTTAGAAGTGGAAGCACTCCATTGCTTAGATATCTGCATACCCTGAGACTGTAATCTGGGGGGGTCTGTTTCCCCTGGGTCTAGCTTGAGATGGCCTTGAGGGGGCTGGAAAGGACCAATGTTTCGAGGGGCAATGCCTACTGAATCTTGGAGGCTGCACTTGCAAAAAATCTTTGACTGTCTGGATAGACTTAGCTTTTTCTTCCATCATTTTTAGAACCTCTTCTGCTTTGGTGCCAAACAGATTGTCCTTGTTCAAAGGAGCGTCTAGTAATTTTGATTTGACACGGTCTGGCAAGGTCTGCTCCTTAAGCCAAGCATGCCTTCTCAGTACAGAACCAGTGACTGCTGCCCTGCAAGATGCTTCTAGGATGTCAAAGCCACATTGCAAGGTATGCTTGATGACTTGGCTTGCAGAATGCATAAGCTCCTGTAATTCTTTATTTTCTGCACAGTCTGTAAAGGTAGATCATTTTTGCTTAATAAGTTCCATAATATGTTGCTGGTATTTCAGCATGTGAAACTGGCAATTCAATGCCCTAATGGGGAGAGTTGCAGAGGTGTATACTTTTTTACCCTATCTGTCTAAAGCTCAGGAATCCCTGTCCAAAGGGATGGGATTCTTAGCTGTAGTTGCTTTCATACCTTTAGGCCACTGGGAAATGACCTCTGGGTCAGCAGTAGGAATTTTGAAAAGAAATTTGTGAGTCAGAGACTCTATAGTACCTGTCTGGTTTCTTTGGAGTAAAGTACCAGGAGTTAGACTGGATTCCATAAAGACATCATCCATAAAATCCAGAACTGGAGGGATTGTTAAAGGTCTATGTTGTGGCAAATCTAAAAATTCTCTGAGTCTCTTTTTGGACTGAGGATAATCCTGGCATTCCCAGTGAAAATGCTCTCTTGGAGTATGTAAGGTTTCACCAAAAGAAAAATCGTCTGGAGGGGAAGCAGAGGGAATGCAGTCCTCTGCATCTGAATCCTCATAAGCAGATAAAGGCATGTCTTCATATTCAGAAACCTCAGAGTCATTGGACTCTTGGTCTGATAAAGCTGCTGGGGACAGGTTTCTTTTTCTCTTAGCAGGGGAAGGCCGGCTTCCCCTAATCAGCATAATCAGGTCTTCTGCCATTTTAAGCATTTGATGTTGTGGCAAGCAAGCAGGTGCTTGAGTTTGGGTCATCGAATTTTTAGGCGTATCTCGTACTCTTGGCCTTAGAAATTCGGTAGTTTTAGACAAAACTGAAGACGTGAAAGAAGTCGTCGGTTTGTGTCGAATATCGGTAATGTGAACAACTTCCTCAGAAGCCAGTGCCTGCACAGCGGCTCCGGACCCATCCAAGGTAGAGACATCCGCAGGTTCCTTAGTCAAAGAAGAATCTCACGGCATACCGGACTCCGAACGGGTCTCGGTAGCGGCCTGCGAATCCATTGAAGTGGGCATTAGGGGCTGCGAAAGTGCCTCACTGAGTACCGACGAACTGGCGACTAGCTTAACGGAAGTGTTGTCGGCAGTTTTGGACCTGTGCGGTCTGCCTCTGTCTTTATCCTTACGTTTTTTTTGGAAGATCGCTAGTCGGATGGCTTACTGAAGCCATTTCGGAATACGGAGATTGAGAGCGAAAGTATTTAGTGACAATAAGGGCCTGACCACGAATAGTTTGGGCGTTCAACAAAGCACACAACCGACAGCAAGGTACATCGTGGTCTGGGCCTAAACAGGTGATGCAGTAAGAATGGAAATCTTGGTGTGGTATTTGCTTTCCACAGGCGAGACAATTGTTAACTTTTTCTGACATTGGTTAGAGCAAGAAAAAGGGATCCCCAATGGGGTACTTAGCTTCAGAAGATTTCAGGATGATTCAATTTGGAAACGAAAACTCAGGTAGTGGCTGACCAGCACTCATGCGAACTGCTTCTGCTTCGGGCTCCTCGGCAAGAAAGACTGATGTAATGGCGTCAGCTGCCTGTTTTTATACTCCTGACAATCTGACGTCAGTCATGAAGTGACAGCAACCAACGCAGAAATACTAAGTCTCTGGTATTCGGGCCGACTGAGGGCTACCTGCAGGCAGATAACCCAAGTGCGATGACTGCAACAGTGAAACACGAAGAACATCTACAGTTCTTCTTCCTGAGATCAAATGAAATTCCAGTAAGGTAGGAAAGATAAATATTTTTTGCAGCAGGATAAACACAGCCACAGTAAAAACGGTGCCTCTCTTACCCATGAGTGGCAGTTTTAGCGGACAACTAGTGCAAGACAGCATGTATAGCTTAGGAAAACTCAGCACACGTTTGATGTAATAGCTACCAGTTATTACTGCAGTTAATAACTGGAGTTATTTATTGGAACACAGAGGCTATTTAAGACATACAGGTAGTGTTTATTTTTAAAGCAATTTTATAAAACACAATATATGAATTTTCAGTGATGTTTTCCAGGCATCAAACACAGAGAGATACGCATGAAATAGAAAACCCACTGAAATTCTAGGAATCATAACTGCAAACCCCAAAATGGGCAGAAGTTAAATGTTAATAGCGGAAACATGGTTACAGGGTAAGTGATTTATTAATTTATTTTATTTATTTATTTAACATTTGTTTACCTGGAAAGTCCGACTGGAAACAGGTCCTTTTTCAGCGGAGGCCCAGGGAGAAAAGCTCCATGAGTAACAGTAAATTTTCATGCACACATTACAATAATCAATAAAGTATAAAGTAAACAAAATGTACTATACATAAGAACATACAGATTTGTTACATCTTGACAACAAAACCTAGGCTTTGAACATAGCTAGTACTACTTGTAGGTATGACTTATGTCAAGCTATAAGGTTAAGACGGGTCGGTGGGAACAAAGGATTAAACACCAGGGGAGAAGTTAGATATGTCTTGGGTATACTCTGATGTATCAGAGCACTCATGAGGGGTTAGTACAGGAACATAAGTGATGGCTTAAAGTGGTTAATAAATGAGACTGAGAAAATGGATTTAGGAAGGGAGTTCCATATATGACCTATAAAGTTGAAAAATAAAGATTCTCCAGCAGTGTTGTTGGCCTTGGAGATGGTGAGTAAGTTCTTATTGATAGAGCGAAGGGGTCTGTTGGAACTGTAAGGAAGGATGTGAATCAGCGGAAGTTAAATCAAAAGCAGTTCTGATGATCAGGAAATGACTGAACACGCATTAATTAAACTGTAAAACTATAGTTCAAATAAAACACAAATGCATACAGATACATTGCTACATTTTATATATGTGAAACAGGAAAAGAAGGTTATTGATCAAAGAAGGAAGGGCACCTATAAGTGTGGGTCTTGCCCACAGTGCCCTTATATTAACCAGGGCAAGGTGTATATTGCAGGGAGAGGGAAGATTATTGAAGCAGTCACCTTTGCCAGTTGCAACAGCGAGGGGGTCATTTACCTCGCTTCATGTAAAATATGTGAGGCATTTTATGTGGGCAAGACCACACGTAAATTAAAGAGGAGAGTGTATGAACACATGAATGCTGTAAGGACACATGATAGTAGCAATGCATTGTACAAGCATACACTGGATTGTAAAAATTCTAACTGGACATTTTTTGTTTTGGAAAAGATAGACCCTGACCCTAGGGGTGGTGCATGGGAAACTAGGAAAGATTTGAGGGAGATTTTTTGGCAGTTGGTGTTGGAGGCTAACAAGCATCCAGGAATTAATGAACATCTATCTATAATACCCATTTTAAAGATGAGAGCTGCTAAACTATAAATAGAATATAAATAAATTTTAAGAAAAAATATCACATTAAAAATATCAGGTTAAAGTTTAGATTACTGGGTGGCGTAGTTGGGATGCCTATATATTTTTTTACTTTATATTTTATATTTTACATTTTAATACTATATAAATAGTTTATTATTCATGGATGATTTGTATATTTTGAAATATGTGTAAGCATTAATTAATTAGTTATATTGTTAATATGAGGTTTTTAACTATATATTATTTTAAAGAATATATGACTTTAAGAAATTGATTTTAATTGGTTGATTAAATAATTGCATTTATTATGTGTTGTATAAAAGGAAGTCACAGCTTGGTAAATCCGTTTTGCATCTGAGGAAGTATAATCAAGACGAAAACGCTGTTGTTGTTGTCTTTCGGCTTTTCCCGGTTAGGGGTTGCCACAGCGGAACTCCGGTCCGCTAATGATTGGCAGTAGATTTTCATGAACGCCGAGATGCCAGCTCGACGTTCAACCTTCAACAAAGGCATGGTCATTTGTGCATGTCTTTCGAATGTCACCCAACCACGGGGAGGACATGCAGACTCTGCAAAGAAGGCACTCCCAGCACTCCAGCCGAGAATTGAACGGGAGAACCTCTTGCTGTGAGGCAACAACTCTACTGCTGCACCACCGCGGATAATCAAGACGAATCAAGATGAAAACGCTATTGTGGATTAATTGCGTTAATGCAATAAAGCTGTTGGTTCCACATTTCGCTGTGCTTTAACTTTTCAATTTTCATTTTTTCAACCTCCTAGACTACCAGGACTGTGTTGGTTATTGTTTTATCTGTTACATTTGGGCACTCTTTTCTCTGCTTCATTCATTTTGATATATATATATATATATATATATATATATATATATATATATATATACACACACACACATGCATATATATATATATATATATATATATATATATATATATATATACATAGAGATAGATAGATATATATACATACATATATATATATATATATATATATATATATATATATATATATATACACACACACACACACACAGATATATATTAATATACACGTATAAAAAGTATACAGTAAACTTTACAGTTACAGATACACTAAGCTTCTACTTTTAAATGCAAGTGTGAATTAATTTTTGAAGGTGCAATATCACCTGTGGCTTCTTAAGTGAATATCAGTAGTCACGCCCAGTCAGCAACTGTCAATCTTGCCTCCCTAACTGCTTTTAATAGAAGCAACTGCCCCCTTCAGCTTATCCTAGTTGCAACTCTGACTTATAACTGAATGTCATAATTAGTCCAAAATTCTGAAATAAAAAAATTCTAATTTAATCACACAATTTCAACCATCAAAGCTCTTGGGGAAAGTCACTTTTTCTTCCAAGTACACGTTTCTACACATAAAATGAAAAACAAAATGTGGTCATCAAATACATTTTTATTTTGTGACTCACCATCACTGGCAAACTCTTGAGAGATAAACACTGAATGAGCTGGATACCCTCCACCACATCAAAGTCTAAACCTTGCATTAAATTTCTGATACTATCCATACCCAGATGCATCCCAGTTTGTACTCTTCTAGGCTGAAATGAATTCAGCGCATCTGAGAAAGTCAGTTTGCACAATATTCCCATGACAACATTCTTTAATGACTTAATTAATCTGTGATCTCTACCCAAGAATGGTTTCAGAAAAATCAGTCCACATACACTGGTCTGCCTTCTACAAAACACCTTTTATCTGGCTGCTAAATCTGTCAATGCACCTGCTTCTTCACAGATTATACCTGTCAATGCACCTGCTTCTTCACAGATTATACCACTATCGCTCTAAGCTCCCTAATAACTACATCTGAAGCAGGCTAAGGAAGTTAGGATATCGTTTCAGTTTCCAACAATTTTTTGAGAAATCAGTCCATTCCATCACTTTCTCTATCATGAAGTTCTACCAATCAAGATGCTTTTCTTCTCCTGAAACTGCAGTTAATCATACAGTCCTTCATCTTGCTTTATCCTTCACACTCATCAACTGCTGCTCAAAGTATCCCATTCCACTGTAGCCTTCAATCAAGTTATTTCTAACTTCGTGGCATCTCTGTTGCAGAGGCAAGATGTCATCATATTGCTCTCACAGAAACTCAGTCTTTCATCTTTCCTTCTTCCAAATGCTAATGTTAACTATCAGCAAGCAATCTCAGCTTATGGTGAATACTTTCCAGGGCTATTCCAACATCCTTAAACCAAGTCTCTCAAGCATTCCTCTTCTGCACAACCACTTGTTCAGCTGAGCCTCAAACAATGACGTTGACCCACACTGTAGCTGTTAGGTCTACTGATGTCTCATTCTCTGAAATTTCTAAAAATTCTAAATCAAATCACCAAACCACAACACTTAAATCTCACCAATATTTAAAAGCTATAATGAAATAAAATCTACTATAAACTGCAAACAGTAATTTAAGAAACAGTGACTGCAGAAGATGATCGACTTCCTGAAGCACAGAGAGATCCCTCATTGAGTAGTAGTTTTAGTTAGAGGGGTAATTATGTGCAGAAGATGGTAATAAATGTTCCAATGACAAAGCACATAAATACGAAAACAAAGCAAAGCAAGAGAAGCAATAAATAATCCTTTATTTCTCCAACGGTAAGCGCTTTCGTCTCAACACCTTTACAACGAGACTTCTTCAGAAGAAGAAGTCTGAAGAAGTCTTGTTGTAAAGGTGTTGAGACGAAAGCGCTTACCATTGGAGAAATAAAGGATTATTTATTGCTTCTGTTGCTTTGCTTTGTTTTTGTTTTTGTGGAGTTGGAGTATTTGCTGCTTTTTCTGAGGAAAGCACATAAATACTTTTTTCTGCATCCTTAAACTATTAATAAGACCTCTTTGTCAGGGTATGATATTAGCTAAAAATAAATATATAGTTTCCTTACAAGTGGTCAACAAGTTTGAATGATTATTGATTCTCGAATCCTGCTTCCACAATGTTGCCTTTTCCTGATATAATTTGGTTATCCGAAGCTTAGAAATGAGTCTGCAGGTCATGTGAACACTGCACTCACTCTTGTATGGTGTTCCTCATTTCCCAAGGTTTTATAAACACTGAGTTATTATATATAACTAAGTGGGTATAGAGGAAGAAATTACCCATGTGGTGGTGCAGGGGGCTCCCCCTACAAAAAAGGATGCATGTTTTGTACATTGTGGTACTTCAGGGAGATTGTGTTGAATGATTTAGGCTGGATTAATTTGCAACTGACAGGTCTACTCTCAAGCAGTTTTAGTCTGACAAACAGACACAGTCATACATACATAAATATATGGCATTCCAGCTTCTTGGACTTTTCTATAGAGAACAAATAGAGAACTACTATGTTTTATAAGATGCAAACAAGTGAATTTCCAATAGAATGATTATTTTTATAATGTTAGACTTCAACTTAGAGCTGAATATACCAGTTAATAAACCAATCCACTTACCCAGTTAACAAATTAAAAGTAAACAAACAAATAAATAAAGATCTGCAACTTAATATTCTATATAGGACAATGTACAAAAAAAGATCACAAAATAATGTAAGGAATCATAGCCAGAAGGCTAGAACAAACTACAGCAGACAGCTGCAGACTTGAACACACTAAGGATGATGGGAGAAAGACATTGACATTACTGAACAGCTGGAAAAAAAAAAAACTTTACTGAGCAGCTTTTCAAGGCAAGGATCTTACTTTGAACCTTGATGAGAAGATACTTTAGATAAATATACATGGCAATTTCTATTTCAGACACAGGCTAGCCTTGGTTTTCTTGATATTTTGATACTAACAAGAGCAAATACAGCACATGAATTAGATAAAAAACAGCCATTGTGCTTGGCACCATTACTGCTTGGAATACGTCCACAGCATCCACTGTAAGATATTCAGCCAAACGAGCTTTCAGAACTCAAGGCTCCTCAAGCTTACATAAAAGTGCACAGTAATATGAACTTTAGCATGGCATTGGCACCAGTTTCCCTGTGTGTGTTTTACTTCTAGGTGCCTTTTGTTGCAACATCTCCATGTTGCTGTTCTGTTCTGCAGTTCCCACACAGGAAATGAGCATTTGGTGAAGAATGCAACCCATGACACTGACAGGACAATAAGCTTACTGGTAGTTTAGAAGCCTACCTTGCTGATGTTGCATGGCACTGATATCTAGAACACATGCACTGCAAGCTCACAGCAAACTATGAAGTGTGTGCATATACACTGCATTTTCTTTTAATATTAATGTGCAAATGGTACACAGGAGCACACCAAGGCTGTATAAAGAGTTCCACATAAACCAGTTGTCAGTTAACAAATCCACAAATCCATGAGTTAGAAGCAGTTCAAAATTCCAAGTATTTTAATGGATAAAAAAATATATACACATGGCAAGCGCTTTCACCCTCATGGGCTTCTTCAGACCAATACAAATATGCTTTAAAATTCTACATATATAGGAAATTCATAGGTGACATCATTTCCTGTAGGCAGTTAATTAACTATTACATTCATTTTATTCAATAAAAAATAATATTAAATTTATATTTATATTAAAACTCAATATAATAAAAAATGTAAGTAAATAAATAGAATTATATATAGATCCATCTAAATAGCTATATCTTATATATATTGCTAGTTACTATAAAAACACATACAGTGTAATGAATTCATCTATACATTATATAAATTCATTTGTCTAAATCATTACTATCATAAACTCATTTATAAAATCAATAATTCAATACATGAAAATACATAAGAATAAGAACTTAAAAAAATTTTGCAAACTTCTCCCCCCCCTCCCCCCCAAAAGGAGAGATATCTATACCAAGCGATTGCAGCCCCCCAAACATCTCCAACGCCCAAGTGAGAACTGCTCTCTCCAAAGCAAAAAACACAGCATCCATGGGACCTGATGGTGTCCCGGCTGTGTGCTCCACGAAACTCACGAGAATTAAACCCACAGCTAGGACAGCTGTTTAATCATAGTCTTACCTCTGGATCATTTGCCCAGGAGTGGCGTGCAACTGTGGTCCCACTTCACAAAGGCGGTGCCTCCACCGACCCTGAAATTATTACCCCCAGGCTTATTAGCAGCCTTATGCAAAGCCATGGAGGATCATAATGGACCTCATAAATAAAGACATAGGGAATTGCAGACTTTGGATCCATCCCAGTTTGGCTTTGTCAAAGGCAGATCATGCCTTCTAAACTTGGTTGACTTTTTGAAACAGTCACCAAAGCCATTGATGAGGAAAGGCAGTCCATACAGCCCTATCGATCTGGCGCGAGCCCTTCGATAATACCCCCCACTTAGGTATCATTGAAAACTCATCAGCTTAAATGTTAACCCATACATCACAAGATGGGTTGCAAACTGGCTGAGTGACAGAACCCACAGGGTCAGAGTTGCTGGCGCCATGTCAGACTCAAAGCCTGTCACAAGTGGTGTACCACAGGGCTCAGTCCTGGGCCCCCCTTGTTGTAGGCATCTACTTTTCCGACACAAGCAAACACAGGAGGGTTATGGCTGACAAAGTTTGCAGATGACTGCAAACTGGGTGCCATAGTAGAAAACACATCTGACACAGATATCCTTCAGAAGGGTCTCACAGAAGCGGATAACTGGTGCCAGAGCCATGGCCTAAAGTTAAATGCCAAAATGCATAGTCATACCCTGGTACCCCTAGCTACCAAATAGGTGGCAATCCACTGAGCACAGAAGAAGTTATCAGGGACCTGGGGACCCAGGTTGATAGTAGTCTGTCATTCGACACCCATGTAGCTAAAGTAGTTAGGAAGACCTTCTACATTGCCCACCTTATCATGAAGGGATTCTCATCTAGATCAAGGGAGGTCATAGTCTCCTATACTCATCACTCATCAGACCAATGATTGAGTACAATGCCCCATTGAATGTATCTGACCCGACACTTGCAGCAGCTGGAGAGGCCACAAAGTTCCTCACCAAAAGGATAAAGGGTCTCAAACATCTGTCCTATGCTGCCCGACTGAAAGAACTCCAGCTCTATTCAGTCGCCTTGCTCAGAGGTGACCTTTGCCTAACATACAAGGCCATGTCAAACCCAGATTTGATGAATATGCTTCACCTCAAAAATCTAGATCAAGTCCAGTCACAAAGCGTCAAGGGAGACTTAAACCTCGACACCGCTATTAATAGGACGTGCTGGAGGGATAGATTCATCACCCAAAGACTCCCTATGCTGTGGAATAAAATCCCGGTATATGTGAGGCAGAGCACCTCGCTGGCCTTGTTCAAGAGAAATCTTGACCAATGGATGGGAGATCGCAGATATACCCCAGGGATTACCTCAGTGTCACTGCTCAACAGAGGCACAGCAAAATAATGGGTATAGTTCCCCATACTAAAGGGGTGGCGTAAGCCACAAAACTATGGGCTAGGCTTGTAAATGCCCTCGGGCAGATAGCCTAGTATGAACCTATGAACCTATGAACCTATGAAAATACCTAGACTTTTAATTTCCTTCCTTTTAGCATAGGTCTCATGGAAACTTTGTCATTAAGGCCTGGTTCCCTGTCAGCCTGTAACCTTACGATCCATTTAACTTCACATTGTTCGGTATAATTTCTAGCATCACCACCCCTTAGGCAAGGTGTATTAACTTGCATGACCAGAATGTCGGTCTGTTGTATCATTAACATGCTTATACACGGCATTCTTATTAGATTTAATACGAATGTTATAAAGATGTTCCCTTATTCCTTCTTTCAACCTCCTGTCAGTTTTTCCAACATAATATGCTGGACATGAAATACACTTAGCTAAATAAACAACATGTATAGAATCACAGGTTGCTCTCACTTTAAAGTCAAAATGTTGTAAACTAATGGGGTGTGTGACGTGGACACTGGTGTCTATATAACTGCAAAAATTGCAATTATTGCATGGTACCGTACAACAGTGTGTGGACTGAACTGTAAGGGTGATAGTATCGACGGGGTAACATAAAAGTCTATGTAAATTCATCCTATTCTTATAAGTAAACTGGGGTCTAACTCCTACTAAATCTCTAATGTGTGAGTCCGCATTGAGAATATTCCAATATTTAAAGAATATCTTTAATATTATGAACATCCTGTGTATAACAGAGAACTATTTTAGTTTCCATCGGACATGAAGATACAAGACTAAAATTATCATTCTGCATATGGGTTCTATCCATAAAATAGGGTGATGCTCTCTCCTGTCTCAGTACATCCACCCCCTCAAAACCTTGTAAAACATCTCTCAAACTATAAGAGCTATTCAATAGTCTCTCCTGTAGGTCAAATAATTCACCCTGAAATGCTTCATCACTGGGATTGAGGCGTGACACTCGCATGGCCTGCCCTTTAACTATATTTCTAAAGACGAAACTGGGGTGCATGCTGTTCCTATGTAACAATGCATTCCTTTAGCAAGGTTTTCTATGGACACCTGTATTCAATAAACCATTAGTCAATATTTCTATATATACATCAAGATAAGGTACCGAAGTCAATGATTTATTTATAGTAAATTTAAGGTATGAGGTAAGCGTATTAATCTCATTATAGAACTTATCTAGTTCCTTCTCATCACCTGTCCATACAAGGAAAAGGTCATCTACAAAGTGGACACAAAAAATGACATGTTCCTTGAAACTAGCCAATTTAAGCAAGTGATGTTGCTCTCAATCTGCCATTACCAAGTTGGCGTAGCTATTGGCATAGCCACGCCATCTTTCTGTATATAAATCACACCATCAAAGACAAAAATATTATTTTTAAGAACAATCTCTAACAGCAGACACAAAACATCAGTTTGGAGCAAAGAAGGGGTGGGACATACTCTCAGGTATCTATGTATACATTCAATGCCTTCAGAGTTAGGGATAACTGTGAACAAGGACTGGACGTCCAACGTTACAAGCCAATAAGAAAAATCTGGGGGTAATGTAGCCATTCTCTCATACAACATTAACAAACATTGTTTAGTAACTTTTAAGATATACTTATAACTATTCATTTTAGGTCTTAAACAATGTTCTAAATATAATGATAATGGTTGTGTTACCCAGCCTTGACCGACTACTATAGGTCTCATGGGGGGAGCTACAGGATCTTTATGAACTTTTGGTAAGCCCTGTATCGTGGGTATGAGAGGATGTTCAACTTGTAAAAATTTATATTGATCTGCATCAATCATGTTGCTAAGGGAAAGATTTAATAATAACCTTGAAATACTTAAGACACAATTCTCTGCTTCTTTAGCATGAATAATACAGTAAAATTGTTGATCACTTAACATATCATGCATACTAGTATAATACTTCTCTCTAGCCATCACATATACTGGTCCTCCTTTATCTGCAGGCCTAATAACAATAGTAGGGTCACTCTTAAGTTTATTTAATGATATTCTTAGTTTGGCATTTAAATTTCCATACCATCTCCTATTCTTATTTACATTATGATGACTATGTAACTCTTCCTCAACAAGTTTTGAGAAAGCATTCACCAATGGGTGCAAATTGGGGATATATGTGCTCTGTTTCCTAAGTGGGGGTCCCTTATTCTGTATTTGCTGAGTCCCAAAATCAAGTTTCAGCTGTACATTCCTACAGAACAATTTCACATCCATAACAGTGTCTATAAGATCACTTTTTATGGAGGGTATGAATGTAAGGCCCTTATTCAAAAGTTCTAGTTCATCATCAGACAGTGACCTACTTGAAATATTCCATATTAATGAATTGTCACTCTTTTCCCACATCTTCTTGATTGTGGTACCTGTATGTTCCTCCCGAGACCTTGTTAGAAACTATACAGAACAGTGTGAAGTTAAATGGATCATAAGGTTACGGGCTGACAGGGAACCAGGTCTTAATGATAAAGTTCCCATGAGACCAATGCTAAAAGGAAGGAAATTAAAAGTCTAGGTATTTTTTAAGTTCTTATTCTTATGTATTTTCATGTATTGAATTAATGTTTTTATAAATGAGTTTATTATAGTGATGATTTATGAAAATTAATTTATATAATGTATAGATGAATTCATTACACTGTATGTATTTTTATAGTAACTCGCAATATATGCATATATATATATATATATATATATATATATATATATATATATATATATATATACACATAGCTATTTAGATGAATCTATATATAGTTCTACTTATTTACTTACATTTTTTATTATACTGAGTTTTAATATAAATATAAATTTAATATTATTTTTTATTGAATAAAATGAATGAAATAGTTAATTAACGGCCTACAGGAAATGATGTCACCTATGAATTTCCTATATATGTAGAATTTTAAAGCATATTTGTATTGGTCTGAAGAAGCCCATGAGGGTGAAAGCGCTTGCCATATATATATATATATATATATATATATATATATATATATATATATATATATATTATCCATTAAAATACTTGGAATTTTGAACTGCCTTTAACTCGTGGATTTGTGGATTTATTAACTGACAACTGGTTTATGTGGAACTCTTTATACAGCCTTGGAGTGCTCCTGTGTACCACTGGCACATTAATCATTTATTTTTCGTACTATGAGAGTGCTTGTTTCTGGGTAATTGCTTTTTTATTTTTATTTTTTTAATATTATTTATCTCTACAACTTCAGGTGTACCACAGAAGATCATGAGATGCTATGTTATACAGGGTCTGTGGTACAGCTACAACACTATACAAACCACAAGAAGCCACACAAACCTTGAAAAGCCACTCAGGAGATCCTGTACACGGAGGCCTTCAAAAGTGATCCCAAACCTTACAGCCATCTGGGAGAGCTACAACACTAAACAAATAGCTAGAAGCCACTCATGGTATCCTATACACGCAAGTCTCCAAAACTTATTCCAAATCTTATAGTCATTTTAGTGACACAGAAAGCAACTAGAGCACTTAGTAATAAATTGGTCATGGTCTATCAGTGCCCTGGCATGCAGGGATAAAGTCCTGACTATGACGCACTTGACCCAGCTTCAGTTAGTGGCTCAGGCATCTGAAGCACTAGCATGGGGAGGATGGTTGTACCTATCTTATGGGGAAGGAGTGCACTTGCTACCAGAAGGGGTAGACATGGTAAATGATCGGAGGACCTATGGGCAAACTGATGGTCACCTGCGGGAGCCAAAAACAATGTTCTTGACAAATACCTGGACTCATCTGCAGCCCCATTGGCATTGTGTACTACCTATCCCAGTAACTATCAAGGTATGCTTGTCTGTACCTTCACTTGCTGCAGGAATTTTCAAGTGACCTTCTGAGGACACGGCACTGGAATCTCAGGCATCTGCCTCGGGAATAGTCCATCTGTTTCATGATGCCATGCTGCAACATGTGGGGGTGCACATTTGGTTTCCACACACCACAGAGGAGAAAACCAACACCATGCAAGAAGTCTGTGACACAGCCTGTTTCCTTGAGGTTTTGGGGCACATAACCCACACTAAAATCAAGGACTCTCCTGGTGAACTGGGATGGAGGTACATGAACCACAAAGGATATCACTCCATCAAATGCCAGGTGGTCTTTAATGCACAGGGTATCATCTACAATGTCTGAGCTGCCACCCAGGCAGTTTCCATAGTTCCTCATATAACACATCTGTGGCCTGTATCAACATTTTCAAGGGGCAAATCGCCCAGGGCCATCTCACTGATTATGCTGGGTATGTCCTAGAACCTTGGCTGATGGAACCCACTGGACATCCCCAAAATGGAGGAGAGAAAAGTTACAATTCTGCATACTCACAGATCAGAAAAACAACTGAACATGTTTGGGCATCTGAAGACACTGTCTAAGTTCCTTATGTGGTACCCTTCATTATGATCCGAGTACTTCTACAAAAATGTTTCTTATATTAGCAGGAAAGGTGCTTCAAAGGACCACCGTTTAAGGAAGTATGTATGTGTGATGTACTGTAGCCAGTGGTGGTCTGAATGTTTGTCTGCTGGGACATGACCTCAACAGTAGGTGCAGCATGGCATGTCAATTTTGGGGACAGGTCTAGGGCATGCATGGTAGTGGGTTTAACATCCCATGCATACACCCAACCATGGGTGCTACCTCTACCAGGAGTAGCACTGGGTGTACCATGCTCTTGGCCAGATGCTGGCATGTTACATGACTGCGACCAATGTCCATCACCAGATATGCTACTGCCACAATTGCCACAACTCTTGAAACATCCTTTATTGGATGCAGACACCTCTACAATTGATGTAACAGTAGACTTGTTAATACTACATATGCATAGTCTACCTCATCCATGGCCACAGTGACCACCATCTGTAGATGTGCCTGCAGAATGGTATAATGAATGGTGCCTCACATTAGGCAGATAACCTACAGAGGACATTGGATGTTCCAGTAAGTTATTCAGCCTGTTGAAACAGTCTCACATATGGGACATAACCTCACAGAGGTCATCGCACACACCCTGCAGCAGCTTGACCATCTCTGCCACACCTACTGTGGTGCTACCCTGCGCCACTATAACTTCCCTGCACATACGATGGGTTGTGGCCAGTGGAGCACCAACTTCAGAGGGAGGATAGAAAGTATGTCTCCATCAAGACCGAGTACTCACCCTTCCAAGTACCTCCCACTTTCCTGTGGAGCAACTGCCAGATCTAGAAATGTGTCCAGTATGGGGTGTTGTCTGGCAAATGGCTTAATAATCTTCAACACATGCTTCACCAAGACAGACAGTCACAGGATCACATACAAAGGTGGCCAACATGCAACTCAGATTTCCTCCCAGTAAGGAAAGGACATTAGGGTAGAATTAGACACTGCAAAGCCATTCCATGTGAAATAATTGTCCCACAGCATAAACTAGTGGTGACTGCAATCAGCTGCAAGCAGTGGTCAGAGAAGGTTCTATGGTCAACAGAGACTAGGCAGAAGACCTGAAAGTTGACCGGAATGAAAGCAAAAGAGTTCATGGAAATGCTCAAGGCTCTAGCACCTCAGACTAAAAAAAGCGATGAGTGGAGTTAAAGAAGAATGGCAGTGTCTCAAAATAGCATATGTGAGGACTACTGAACAGGTATAAGGTCAAGCCAGGTGTGGAAATAAGGTACATAAGGAAAGCTGGTGGCAGAATGCTTAGGTCCAGGAAGTTCTCAAAAGACAGGAATGCAGGAAAAAGTGGATGATAGAAAAGACAGACCAGGCAAAGAAGGACTACTGGTTGGCTAACAAAAAGAATAAGACAGCAGTAGCAATAGCAAAGAACAAGGCATCAGAAGCACTCTACAAGCTTCTGGAAATAAACTCAGCAGATGGCACAAAGAAACTCTTTCAGGTTGCAAGGCAAAGACCAAAAGATAAAGAGGTTAGCAGCCATCAGATACCCTTCTTAAAGGATGCCAGCAACAACCTGCTCATCAGTCCACAGGACATCAAAGGCAGATATTGAGTACTTCCAGCAACTTCTGAATGAAGAAAGCCCCACAGAAGGTGAACTGCCCCAGTCCCAGCCTATAATGAAAGAGGAAGAATAGTCCCCCTTTATAAGAAGTAATAGCAGCACTAAGGTAAATTAAGTCAGGGAAAGCAGCAGGTTCAGGTAAGGTCACAACAGATATGATCACGATGTTGGATGAGTAAGAGTAGAGGATACTCACAGGAGAATGGAGAGAAAGGTGTATCCCAGATGACTGAGAATAAGCATTCTATTGCCAGTGTACAAGAACAAAGGAGCTATTCAGAACTGTGGGCAGCACAGAGGTATCAAATGCCTGTCACACTGCATGGTAGTACTGGAGAGGGTGATTGATAAATGAATATGCAGGGAAGTAGAAAGCAAGGTTGGAGATAAGCAGTTCAGATTCAGATCAGGATGCAGCACAACTAACCCAATATTTACAGTGAGACAGAGAGTGGAGAACAAAGAGGTAAGGAAAGAGTCCAACTGGGCATACTTAGAGATGGAGACAGATTATAACGAGGTCCCAAGAAAGCTAATTTGGACATTCCCTAGATGATCTGAAATCACGGAAACACTAGCAGAATTAGTGAAACTGTGTAAAAGAACTCAGTGATTTTTTTTCTTTCTAGAGGTTACACCTTGGAATGGCTAAAGAAGATTGAAAGTGAAGTAATGGTACTAAGAGAGGGGGTGGCTTCACCCATTTTGTATTCAACTGACACCATGGTAGGTCCAGTTACTGACAGTATATCAAACACATTGGAGACTGGTGTTTCTAAATATACGAGTGCTTTTCCTATACCTATAGTGAATGAAATGTGGCACATCAAATACATTATAGAGAATAATTGGAAAATAATACTTGGAAACAAAGAGCTAGTGGTGACAATTGGACTGAGACCTAGATTCACTTACAGAAGAGTTACTAACATCAAGTCAATGCTAGAATCAGGAAACAACAAGGTCAATATTTGTACAAGAACAGGTTGTAACAAGAAAGGCACTTACGCTTGCAGAAATTGCAAACAATGTAGGTTCATCAGTAACAATTCCTTTATAACTTTACGTCATTCCAAACAAACTTTTTGGGCTAAAGACTACAATTGCAATATTGAATATGTTGTGTACATTGCTATTTGTATGTCATGTGACAATTATTATATAGGAAAGACCATAAGAAGTTTGAAACGCAGGATATATGAACACAATCTGGCTATTAAAAAGAAAGACAAAACAAATCCATTGGCTAGACATGCATCAGTATGTCTAGATTTTAAAAGATTCAAATTTTTTGTCTTGGAAAAGGTAGAGAAGGTTTCTTTTGAAGGTGATCTTAACAACATACTAGAATGCAAAGAAGCACTGTGGCAGTTATTTTTAGGGGCAGACAGTGCACCTGGATTAAACAAATCCATAAATTTAAAATGCTTTTTAGTTAATAGATAACACTACTTAAACAAGTTTTTACTACAATTATTTTTTTTAAAGAAAGTGTATTTTATACAGACTGACACATCTAATGTTTATTTAATTAATTGTCAATTGTTTGAAGTCATTTCCTGTTTGACAACTGATTAGGATATAAAAGGAAGTTAGGGTAGGGTCATTTGTAAATGTTTTTTTCTGAAGAAGTTCACAGAATTAAAAGTGGATGAAAGCACTAATACACTGTTCCAGAGTGGTTTTTTGGATTTGTATCCTAGGACTGGTTCTTTTTGTGTTTCCTGGAGTGAGTATTCCTCTTACAAATAATACATGTTAGCGACTCCATCAATTGTTATAACAGTAGTCATAGTAGGTGTGTGTTTTCTGCATGACTGTACATTATCAAGTTCCCAGAATGGTACTTTATTTTTTGTGCACATATGATTAGACTGAACTAACCACACCTACAAGCAGCATCATGGACTGTAGTTAAATCTTTACTACACAAATACAATGTTACAGACTGTCAGTTGTTTGGGATCTGCATGATGTTAATGTGCTTAAGATGCTACGGTAATATTTGAATTAAAGTGCAACAAGTATATTAGGAAATGTTTGTTATCCTAATAGTTCTGGACATTTGTTATTGTACCTATCACTGTGAAGACCAGATCTGCCCATATAGGGAGTGTACAGCATAAAGGGAGACAGGCGTTAACCCTTGCTGTATACAGTGTCGGCACTTACGTAACATGTTCAATATTTAATGAGAGCACTAAATGACTGATTGTTAATATACACATCCTACTTTATTAATCTGCCTGGACTGATGACATCACTGCATGTTTAACTACAACATTCAGTAGGACTGTGCAGGCAGCTCTGCTACTTGAATCCTGGACTTGTGCATTATATATACTGATTGCTTTGGTTTTACTTCCAGCCCTTGCACATTTCTTGTGGCATTGCACACAATTTCCAGTGGGTGTTACACTGTCCTTCTGACTATAGTGCCCACAAAAAAAGTGATGTACACATTGGAGTGAGCTGCACGTTGTCAATTTCATTCTGTACTTGTGTGACATGTACCATTATTCTGTGTATCACTGGGGGCTTTACTTAAAACTGCAAGTGTAGCTCAGCATGTAAATGCATTGCCTTTCACTTGCATTTGCTGAAGGCTACAGGGACAAGTTCCCTACAGTCTGTATACTAAAACATCACCATTACTGTGAGGTGGCTGTTTCTTGACTATTGCATTTTAATATGTGTAAAATAGCCAGACTCAAGTTATGTTTTACCTACATTTTTTCACTGTATTTGCATGCTGCTCTCCCCCACCTTTCTTCTTGCTATCATTCCATTACATACATTTATTCATATAAAATTTTGTTTCTTTCCATTTATTTTAAATATATATATAGCAGTGTCTGGACCAGCACTCTTGCCACCATCCAAGACTGTTGGGCAACCACTGGTGTCAAGTGTACAGCCATCATTGACACAAATATCATCAATGTCCTCAGTTGCTGCTGTCATACCCACAGCATTGGCAGCACCTGGACTAGCCACTGCTACCAGTCCTGCTCCTATAGGAGGCAGTGACAGTGAGGGTGGCACATACATCACCTGGTGGCAACTGGAAGAAATAGTGGAGGTCTTACTGATAGACAGATGAATGCCCAAATCAGATGTTTAAAGATCCTGCTCCAGTGAGTTGCTGAGTTGCATCCCTGCCACACACTGGCTTTACCGTCCGAGCCAGGGCCAGTGGAAAGGGAGCCAGTGGTGGTGACTATGCTCCCATTAGGTTGTCTTTAGCAGGAACTGAATCTGCACACCCCATATTTCCCTCCCTTGTGTACCCATGTTCATCCATGCTTGTTTGTCCGGTCCACTATCACCATTGTCTTTCCTCTATGTGTTTGATGTTTCTTTCTTCATTGTGTACCCCCACCATCATTGTGTCATATCTCCCCTTACAGTCTTACTTGCCTTCTATATTTGTTTGTGTGCCTCCTACTACCTACCCTAACCTTCTTACTTCCCCTGCTGCTTTCCTACACACACACACACACACACACACACACACACACACACACACACACACACACACACACACACACACACACACACATATATATATATATATATATATATATATATATATATATATATACACACACACACACACACACACACACACACACACACGTATACTTATAAAATGGGAACCTGATAAAAAATAAATAATTTCCCAATTTCCCCACCTCCACTCTCTTCATTCCTTGTTTTTGCACTTATGTTCAACCCTCTGGTTGCTTATCTCCTTTTCATCACTTTCCTATATTCCCATTTCCAGTCTTTAACTTGTTCAAAACCAGATTGCTTCCTGGCCCACAGCTGCTTCTTCTTGCCACTATTGTGCATACAGGATCACAAGTGCCTTGTCAATACACATGCACTACAAACAAGTACTGCTTGTGATTTCATTTCCCTGCATCTGCAACATAGTACTACAGGGTATTTAATGAGTTGTAGTCCTCACACTGTTTCCCCTGCATATTAATTGTTAATCAGCACTGGGTCTCATAGCACAAATAAAGTAAACAGCTGACTGTGACCAAACCCGACATCTTTCTTATTCCCAGTCATAATGCGTCTGTTAGTAAATCATCTGAATCTCCAGTGAAAACAGTCAACAGGGAAAATAACATACTTCAACAGATGGATCATCACAATCCAGACTGGTATTCCTCAGCTACGCATTACTGTGCTAGGACTTTATATGGCCAAAATTTGGCAGGCAACAGTTGCTAAATGACATTAGCACATAGTGTTAGTTAATCCTTCAAACCCACAGGAACCAAAAGAATAGTACAACCAGATTCCGAAAGCCTTCACAGCAATGATTTCCATGACTATAAATTGTAATGAACATGATGACTACTTACTGCTTCTTACTAGAACACAGTACACACACACACACACACACACACACACACACACACACACACACACACACACACACACACACACACACACATAAATTTACAAGCACACATGCATACACATACACATATATGTACACTTACATGCACATACACACACTATTCCTTGTTATCATAAATGCATAATAACATAATATAACCTTAAACCCAGAAAATGATTTAAAAATTATACTGTGATGTCTTCAACCAATGTTAATTGGAGTTCATAAAATTAAATATGTAACCAAAATTATGGGGGTAATGGCATACTTCATAACCACTGCAACTTTAATGTTCTATTTCCTCCTTTTTGAGAAAAAAGGGAAATATAACTGAGCCTATGACTTCATGCACACTGATCTTACTTGGTGCAGCAGACCCAATGAACATGGTACAGGGTTTGTCCTTTACTCTCTCACAAGGATATTCAGGCTCTGCATAGATCAACAAAATTAATGAACACAGAACTTAACCTGTCAATAGTTTGCATGGGATTTGCATAAATCAGAACAACTAACTAACATGGAACTGAATCTGTCTTTTACTTTTGCACAAGGACCCATGACTCTACACACACAAGGAGAACCACTGAGCACAGAACTATGTCTGTTCTTTGTTTTGTATAAGATTTTGCAGGTTCTGCACAGATCAGCACACCACACTGGCATGATAGTGGATCTGTTCTTTATTTCTGAACAATGCCATTTAGTTTTGCCAAACATTCTGTATACCCTGCATAAATAATTAAACCTATGCAGCATAGAATTGTTGTGGTCTTCACTTATGCTGTAGAAGCAATAGGCCTCATATTAAAAAAGCAGAGCTGGGAGAATCAAACATAAAATACCTGACAGCCATATTCAGCCTTTTCTGGCTGCCACAGGGCCATAAAAATATGAGAGCAGGGTAACACAAAGATCTACACCCTATGAGGGTGACATGTAAATCTGAACTCTTGAAATGGGTAACAGTGCAGGACTGTTAAAGCTTGCACTTTTCCTCTTTCACTATCAATGGGTATGAGAAGTAAATTCACATTTTGCTTGTCTCTACCAAAAATAATATTGTTTGTTGTTGATTCATTTGTTAGTTGCATTTATACCAGTGTCATAAACTCATATCATTCAATATACACATTATACTGCTATTCATGTTTTAGCTCATTTCATATACCATTAATGATACACCAAAGATCACAGTATAATTATCACTCTGCATACAGAAGTTCATCGGTTGCTAACTTACTGCTGACACCTTTTTTTTAATTTTATAGTGTCCTCTATATAGCTGGGATCTTTCTTTAGCAAACAGAGATGAAACCCTGACTACATCCCAAATTATCCAAATTTATTAAGTGGCTTGGGCACTAGAGGAATTGGGTGGGGAGGAAGGGAGTAAGAAGCTGACACTATTTTGTCCATGGGGGGGGGGGACAGGTCTGCATATGTAGTGATAGCAAGTGGAGGCCATGTGTATTACCAATACTAAGTCTGTTTGCCAACAGCAGTAGGGACATGATGGAAGCAAGCATGCAAAGCACTGTACACCGTATCCAGAGTTAGGTATTTGCAGTCGTGCACATGTGGAGGCCTGCACTGTGGGCAGCAATTGTCAGTTGCTGTGAGGATCACAGAACATGAGAATAAGAGAGGGTGCGAAGACTGGAGGAAGATGGGCAAAGTCTGCCAGCCTAGTCAAATAGAATTTGATACATAATTCTCTCAACTGTATAAATAAATGTAAAATACAGGCTTGTGTTTTTAAATGAAAGAAAACCCTGTAAAATGTGAGCTTCAAGATTGCTGCAACATTGCCATCTGATGTCAGGAAAACCAAGCCAAGCATTTCAAATGTGTCTTTTGAAGTTGAAAAGATCTTATGAATCTCTTTGATGTGAATCTGGATGAATGTTTCATGCCCATTGTTTTAAGGTTAAAGTTAAGGGCCAGAATTTACATGTGGAAGGTGCTTTATTGCTCTGGTTTCTGCTAGAGTGTATATGTGAAATGCCTTGTATTGCTGTAGCCTCTTGAGCAGGTGTTAGCTTGCTAAATAATGCAGTTTGTTTGCCTGGGAACTCCAGATTGTGTCAAGATGATGTAATGCGAATACTGAGAAAACCTAAGTGTTAAAATGATGTAATTTGGAAGGGCCTCAGCAGAGCTGTTGGTTAGTGTTTAAAAACTATTGTTCAGTGACAGACTGAAGGCATTTTGTCTTGGACCATCAACCCAGCACTGCTTATTATGCTCTTTATGTATTTAAGTAGGATTACAGCACTGTGTTTCTCTTAAGATTAGCTAAAGATTAGAAAGTTAGATTAAGTGTTTTTCTTTGACATCAGACCTGTCCTACTGTATTATTTTAAGTTTCTGTGTGATCTCTAAACTCTTAGATATCTCTGTGGTGTACTAGTATTGTGTTGTGTTTTAATTATTTATTACTAAATATTTTAAAAACCTTTACCTGTGGCTGGTTTGTATAGAGAAGTAGGCTCTAGAGTACACTGCATATTTATAGAGTTAATTGTAATAGGCCACTCTAAAATAAGCCTTAGACCGAATAGTCACATTACCAATTGGATAATAATATTGCACAGTAATAATGGACACCCTTTTAAGGGACATTTAGTAGCTGATAATATTAGCTGGTGGTGGCAGAAATTACTACCGTATAGTCTAGGTAAAAGGGCACAGCTGGAGAATCTGTGTCAGCCTTTCCCAGGAATGTCTGTGAAGTTGTATAAATGCTTATCTCAAAGTGTGTGTGATGTGTCAGCTACCTGGGCAGGAACACGAAGCACTGGTTGGACAGAGAGGGTACTGGAGGTCAGCTTGTCAGCTAGGCTGAGATCTGGACCCTATAGCTGTGCCAGTGGAGAGTCTTATTGGGGACCTGGTGAGCAAGGGAGCAACCAGCCCCAGACTGACTGTGATCTCTGTGTGCACTTAAGGGAAATTGTACTTTACTGTGTGTATTAGATATCCTTTCCTCTTCCAGGAGTTGCCCTCTCTGGTGTCAGTGGTGAGGACTGAGGCTCCTTGACTGCTAGGCCAGGGCACGGGCATCACAGAGGGCATAGAAAACTCCCTGACAGCTACCTGAATTACGGTTTCCTGTGATCGGCTTTTACCTACAGGAGAAAGAAGGGCTAACTGTCCCTTGACCCTTACTGGGAAAAAAATGAAGGGCTGATGCCTGAAAAGCAGCAAGAAAGACAAAAATATAAATGCCCTCTCTAAATACTCATTTTATGCCTAACTCCTTAATGGTCAAACAGCCACTGTCCACTTAACTTTAAAATTTATTTTAATCCATGACTGAATAGCCAGTCTTCTTTCTATTCAATGTTCTGGATGCAGTGGTATGAAAGTCAATGGCAGCAATGACTGGGCTACATGACAGATAACACTCTCCAGGATGCTAACCTTGCACTGGTCCAGTGCTGAGCTGCCAACCAGTGCTGAGCTGTGGCTGAAGCAATGACATATAAAGATTTGGTGACATCCGAGACAGATAAGTTGGTTGATATGTTTACAGCTAGGGATTACCCTATGAAATTTGTAACGGACGTCAAGGAACAAGTGGTTAGAGAATGGGGTTTGAGGTACAAACCATTACTCGGGACCACTGAAATTTCCTTAGTACAAGGTTGTAGTACTACTATTGATTACACCAAATCTATGGTGTTAACTGAGGGTGAAACATCTTCCCAAGTTAGGAATGTTATCATGAATAATTGGAGTATTTTCAAGTCCAACCAGGAAATATGGTCCATAGTTGGCAATCAACCCTCCTTTACTTACAAAGTTAATAGAAATTTAAAAAGTTTATTTGAGAACCATAGTAAAGTTTGTAAAGATAATAATAGGGGGACTACAACATGTGGCAACTGTGACTATTGCAAATACATATTAATAATATTAAGAACTCCTACGTTACTGTTGGGACCCTATAATATTGAGGTGATGCTTAGTGCAGGGACTTGCAATACTCCAGGAGTTGTTTATTTAGCATT